>NC_142805.1:35420405-35543099 GCF_049724085.1 Artemia sp. Qi Xiang Cuo
CTAACTTGTCAAAAAAAGAGAGAGAGAAAAAGAATTGGAACTATTACCCTGCAGATTCAACTTTCAGATAGTTTTTAAAGTTAATACCTATTGATAACAGTTGTCGATTGCACAATCAGAATATCTGAAAGTTTGTTTAATGTTTCCGTTACTCTATTTTGAAAAAAATAGTCACTTTTCTATTTTTCTGTTTTTATTTGTTCGCATGCATTGAAAGATACTCGTATGTTTGAACTGTGTTTCGATATAGAAATATATGCTTTTAATATGTTTCGATATAGAAACTCAAACATATACTTCTACGCAATATTGTAAGATGTTAAAATAATATATAAAAAACTGCAGGCACTACCATTTTTTCGTTTAAGTACCAAGGATAGTGAAAATTATAACTAATTATTTGAATTGGTTAAGTGGAAATTTACATAGCCGTATATATATATATATATATGTATTTTAATAAATTAAGATAAATCAGGAATTCAATTTATTTTAATGAAAGACACCAACGTGCAATTGCTGGTAGTAGCGTGTGCCAAACTAAAAAAAAAAGAAAAAAAGAAATGTGGATGAAAAAATCAGCTAAAACTACGTGGCACAGAACAGCTGAAGAAGGCGTAGGCTTTCGTTTGAAGGTGGCGTTGTTCTTGGGGACCAACAGATCGTTAATGTTAGACTTTTTACGGACGAAAAACGTTTTCAAATTTGAC
The DNA here is from genome assembly GCF_049724085.1 of Artemia sp. Qi Xiang Cuo. Taxonomy (NCBI): domain Eukaryota; kingdom Metazoa; phylum Arthropoda; class Branchiopoda; order Anostraca; family Artemiidae; genus Artemia; species Artemia sp. Qi Xiang Cuo. The sequence continues at coordinate 35,421,116 of NC_142805.1, forward strand.
TAATTAGTTTTGCTTATTTATTTTCACGTTCAACCTGAGAGCACCGACGAAAATGTGGTACCGCGCAAAAATTTTCGTAATTTTGAAACAGAAAAGCGAAGAAAATCTTAAAAATCACGGTGTTTAGGCATGAATAGGCCTAAGATAGCTAAGGTGGCTATATATGTTTTCATTTTGACATTTTTGGTACTTTAAGACAGAACTGCGTAACAAAGTTTAATTTTCAGTGTTATTTTCTCATTGAAAGCTTCAAAGAGAAGACTTTTCTTGATCAAATTAAACAGGATTTCATTAATTCATCAAGTCTTTCATTAGTTTTTTATAATTAATATTTCTTCAACTATAAACAGTTAAATAACAAATATTATCTGTAACATCTTAACAAAACTGGAAAACAAAAAAGATCTAAATCCTTAATAAAACAAATGATGTTTATGTTGCAATTCAATAGAGTAGGATAAAATAATTTTGAAGTAGGATTAAATAAGCACAACTCTTCCGATCAACGCCGGGTACAACACCGGGTCTTTACGCTAAAGTTTGATTCTTTCTCATAACTTATTTTTTAAAACCATAAAATACTTTAGCGTAAACAGCGAGGCGCTAAGGAGGTGACAGCCCCTTTCATATACAGAATAATTTCTGTTCGTTTTAAGTTTTAATGTTGCTCCTTACTTTCAGTTAAAAAAAACTTGTTTTTTAATTAAATAGACTAAAGAAACGAGAACGAAAGTTTTGTTGAAGATAAGTCAAGGGGAATCAATGATCGAGAAAGCTAAATACTCCTCCTCCAAAGATTACATCTTATGGTTAACTCAAGCTACAGGATCAAGTAAGCAAACATTTAATTGGGGTTCTTTAATGTTCACACCTACCAAAACTTTAGCTCCTTTAAGCATATTAAACCCATCTCTTCCTTCATGCATGTATGCTTTCGCCACGACTTTGTAGTCTTTGTTGAAATCCAAATACTCATCTCCAACTCGGACAAAACTGGGATCAATTCTTTCTCCAGGAGGCTTTGTAGGGTCAAAAGCGAATTTAATACCAGCCACTTGGAGAAAACGACCTTCGAGCTTCGGGTACTTTGACACGCTATTTTCCAGGGCACCATAGAGGCTCTTACCTGAAGAACAGAGTGTTGAGTCATACAAATATGTCGTTTTTTTGGGGTGAATTCGTCAAAAAGCGATAGATGACCAGACACGGGATATTTAAAAATATGGAAAAATCGTAAAAATCACGATCATTCTTTCAGGGGAGCAGGTCATAAGCCCCATCCTTTCAAAAGTGTTTGTGGGCCTTCATTTATTTCAACTACACGAAACTTAGAATATAGGTATTCGTCTTTACTTAGTTTACCCCTTTACTTAGTTTACTTAATTAAAGAAATACAACATAACATAAGATGAGAAATACAGGTTCTTTTTAATTAAATTTTGAATAATCTGGGCATTCAGTAATGAAATCAGATATTTAGAAGTGTCTTAGGGTTTATGTTCAACGGTGAAACTTGAAATTTTATGACAAGCCTACAAGCGTATAAAAATAACGCTAAAGTTATTGTTGATTAAAATTATTATGTGGATCATAAGACGGAAAAGAAGAGTTTCTCTGAAGTTTGCAAATTTCTCAGTGATTCTCCAAAACAAAAGATTGAAACCATTTTCTTTAGCCTACTAAAAAACATAAATGAGAAGAAAAATGAAAATTTCCTAGTTTCAAAAGTAAACTTCCTATGAATTACGCAATGTCGGAATAATATGACAAGTCGAATTATCTGAAAACTCCAGAGAAACCTTTCTTTCCAATCTTAAGATCCATGCGTAGAAACAAATTTTGAATTTCTATTTCTTGCAGTTACTGAGCTACAAACCGCAGATCAAAGATAATAACAGAAAAAGAATACGAAAGCAGAAGCACTGCTCTGCAGTACAACTAAGGAATCAAACTAAGAGATCTAAGGTTGAAGGGACATATAATGTAAAACAAACAGAAATCACCACAAATAAGTATAGTGCTGCTACCCCCCTCAGACCTCCAAATGACTAGTGTCCTTTCCTTTGTTGGCTAGTATCCTTGAGTATATATCCGGGTAGCATTTAGAACATAGCCTAAATTATCAAATTCTGATCATTGAAAATCATTAACGTCGAATTTTTGATGGCCCTATCCTTTTCAAGCAATTTAAACATATTTTATAAACTGAAAATTGTGCTTAACCAATTGACTGTTCCTTAAATCTGAAACGAATGGATATAAAAGAAAAAAGCAGCTATGATAATAAGGGTCTTCTAAAACAATGAAGCTAAAGTGATTGTCACAAATGACATCTTCGTTTCTTGGATACTTGATTAGCACTTTGATTATTGTTATTTTGCCATCTTAATTTAAAAAAAAATCATATCTTAGCGTTAGGAGAGGAAAGAGATTGAGGGGGTGGGGGAGAATCCACTCTAGTTTGTGGTAATTTTTGTGAGTTTGAAGTCTAACTGTATTATTCATCGTATAGGTCAATAGATAGTTTCAGACGTTACAAATTGATGTTCTTCCTGTCTTTTATGTATAGAATATAATTTCATTTTAAAAGTTACTATCACAGCATGATGGCCTAATTTGAATTGTACGTCCAAAAAAGTACTATATATCTCAAAAGCACTATATATCTCAAAAGCACTATATATATATATATATATATATATATATATATATATATATATATATATATATATATATATATATATATATATATATATATATATATACATCTTCAGAACGTGACGTTCACGTCAAACATTTCATTGTATAAAAATACATTAAAAAAAATTTAACACTTAGTTAAAAAGTCAAAATTAAAAATAAATAGAAAACATTAAAATTAATGAAAATACATAACAAATATGATGGGTCAAAACTTAGAAATTTTTGTTGTATATATTTACGAAACTAGGTATAAAACTTTTCGCTAACCGCTGATGGGCACAGCGTACCGGCTCAAGTTTCTTAACAGGCACTGCAACCCTGCGCGAGAGTCGTTTTGTTGTAGATTGAGGGGGGAAAAGGGCTTTGTGGTTTGGGTGGATCAAAGATTTTCTTCCGAAATCCATGGAGAGTTTCTCTCTTCTTTTTTCAGAGTTTGCATTTTAAACTTTGTCAGCAGCTCTTCATACGACATTTCTGCCTGCTTTCATACTATCATTAGAGCTCTTTTCATCCTGGGGGTGTCCTCAGCAGACGGTTCGAACTGTCATAATGGAGATGTTTATTATAAAATTGGGTAAATAAGGGATGCAAATTTTTGGAGGAGGTGATATATAGGAGTACCCTGTCTTAACGTCAGCTTGATTTTCTTCAGCGTGGCATTTCCCCTTTTTGCTCGACTCGATGTGTTTGCTCCCCATTTTTAACCACGGGTAATTATAATTCCCAAGAGTTTAATCTTCCTTACAAAAGCTTTTTTAAGCTTTTAAAAAAGCTTTTTTTAAGTGTTGATAGTTTTTTTAAGCTATCAACACTATTATACATTTGAAAGGAATATATTTAAAGGGAGAAAGCGTTAATGAGAATTAGCACAATGTCAAAATGGCAAAACCAAATTGATTGCCACAACATAATTTATACTGAGGATTTGTTTCATATGATTTTACTATTTTGATAGCGGATTGCCAAGGTGTATGACTAATTTCAGCATTAGTTCATAGAGTTCAAAATAAATATTTAGCATACAATAAAAGCAAATTACACTCTAGCAATTTGAGAGACTATGGAATAGGGGGCAGCAACACACTTATTTGTGCTGGTTCGTATTCGTTTTAAGCTCGAATTCATTATTTATTACAATTTCTGTTCGTTTTAGGGTTCACTTCTTCGTTCATAGTAATTTCTCCCCGTTTTACATTTATTAACTTATGTATTCTCCTTTAGATTGATATAAATTTTAAATTTGGTCTTTACTTTTCGTTGAAATAAAATATTTTACAACTTAACTTAAAGTAAAAACCAAAAATAATGTTCATACACTGTTATTTCAGATCGAACTAATCTACTCATGAAGGGAAGAGTCAATATCAAGAATTCAGTATAATTTCATGTCAGTAAAACTTGTTATCGCTTATTCAATTCCAGATTAGAATGAGAAATGTTTAGAAAATTAAGATTCGTGAACTGAATTTTTCTGTTGTGCAAAAACACGTATTTCATTAAAAAAAACAACTGTTAAATTATCCATTATTTCTACTTTATCATTCAACAGTATTTGAAAAGTTCAATATTAATGTAATGTTTAAATTGCAATGATAAAGGACAATGAGAAAATGTAAAAAGTAGAATAGGCAAGGCATTGATGTTTTGTCGCAGTTATAAGAAGTTTGGAAAGATAGGAAGATGAGCCTTTTATTTAAATCCGCCTCCTCTTTATTTAAAAAGTTTATTACATTATTCTTCCTTTCAGTTTTATTAATCAACAGTATTTGAATTGAGTACAATGCTAATGTAATGTTTAAATAGCAATTATAGACGATAGAGTGAAGATATAAAAACTGGAATAGTCTAGGCACGGATTTTTGTCGCAGTTGACAGAAGCTTGAAAACATAGGAAGATAAGCCTTAGAATAGAAAGCTAGAAGCCAAGTTAATAAGAGCTATCAAATAGGCTTCAAATGCATGGCTACTTCAAAATCTAGAGGACGATATACTAGAGGTTGTTCCTTCTGAAATACTAAATACCAAACAATGGGCTGCAAGAAAAATTTTGTTTCATACCACTTTCTAAGGTTATAATGATAAAAAAGAAAGGTTAAGAAAGTTAGGTCAGGTTTACGGATAAATAATGATAGGTAAGGTTAAGGTAAAAAATACGGCATTGGATTTTACAATCCTTACCGGCGGTGCTGATCTCCGTTTCATGGCCCTTCATCCAGGAAGTGCAATGGGGGGTTCGGGGCCAGCCATCCTGTGTTTTCGCAAACTCACTCTGTTTACCTTCCTCAGATTTCTCCAGGTATCCATTTAGAGCCGGGTCGACTCTGGCTGAGCTTACAGAGTCAGAATAAAAGATGAGAGGTTACCAAAAATTGCACTTTCTACGTTAATCTGGGATGAATGAAAAGCAAGACGTCCTAGGATGGAAGTGGGAAGCAGCAATAGGAGGAGAATGAAAACATCTAAGAACTGCATTTCAGGAAGCGACAAATGAAGACTAAAGCAAGGCGGGGTGGACAAAAAGCACGCGCAGTCGTTTTGATCTCAGGTTATAAGGTACTGCAGTGAGTTGTTCACTATTAGTGTTGCATTCTCAACAAAGCTGTGTTTAAGAGTTCGTCGTCAAACCAAATAGTTTAAGCGCTTTACAAATTATCAGCGAGTTTTGAGTATATTTCACTCTTTTGTTTCCAAAAAATTAAGGAAATGCCAGTTGAGAATCGACTTACCTGATAAAACAATAACAAGTAAAGGATCCATCATCGGAAGAATAGTTCTTAGGTCACGAAAAGTGAAGTTTCCAGCGTCATGAAGACGGTCAGACCTAAGAGTTCCAGAATTTAGAATGGCAACATCACTTTCTAAAGATGACAACATCACATCACAGATAAAATTTCCAAGATTTGTTTCCTGAGCTCGAATGCTCGAAAATCTTCCATCCAAAGGAACAGAAAAATGTGCAAGTACTTCATCCATTTTTCCTTGCACTTCACCTACGATAATAATAAAATAAAGTAAAAAAAAAGGTCAAACCAAACACAAAAATTCAACAAAATTAATTTACTGAATTATTGTTACTAAAATTGTTTCAAATTCATCCGAGTTGTAATCTTCCCATAAAACGGCCAGTTTTCAGACTTAGCCGTTAGTGCACACCTAGTACATATCATTATCCCATGTTGAAGATCCATAATAAAAAATTATCAAAACATTCCATATATACAATATAAAGGAACCACGAAACCTAATTATCATAATAGTTTACTTGATTTAAAAAAGGGCAACCCCACGAAGGAGTGACCAGATCTCAATAAAATAATCACAACAGTGAATTTAGCACACTTGTATTACAGTTTCCAATATCCAGTCTAAAATAATAAAAAATTTCACGTATTTCCGGTTACACAACCATTTTTTTTTTTTTTTTTTGCTTTTCGTTTCAGGAATGATTGTACTAATATTTTAACGGACATTTGAGACAGCTAAGTCTACCTAGCTGTTCAGATTCTTCTTTAATCTTTATACTTCTTCAATATTTTCTTCGTAGGTTATGATCTTAAAGCACCCCCTTTTGGTAATTTCAAAGCTCCATCTTCATCGGTTGTTTTCTTAAACAATTTAAACACTCCATATGTAAATAAGAAACCAGATCCGTATGCAAGACGAGATTTCCGAAGTGTAACAGCTAAAGGTACTCAAAATAGTGATAAAAACACCACTTTGAACCACTTGATTATACGTTATGACATTAAATACATCTTCATTATCGATTTTTCTTGTTCATCTTTTACAACTTATTTTCTTGTAAGCAGCAGTTTAGGACGTTATTTACCACCAGTAGTTTTTTCCTATTCAAATTCGACAGTTTTACACGACGGTACTACAAGCGGGACTAGCATTTTGACTTTTCTAAAGTTAGTAATTGTGCTAGTCACGATCCAGTCAGCCAAGGTTGATTGAAAAACACACTAATATCGCACTTTACTATATTCCCCTACCCGTTATCAGTTGTACCAATTCACAAAAAAGTTGAAGGAAGGGGAATGTATTTTTCAAAATGCAGGGAGGGGAAATTCAAATCTAAAGGGGGAGGGGCAAAAGGTCCCGTTTTAAATTTTCCCTTTGCTATTTATGAGAAAACTAATTTTTCTTAAATTAATCAGAAGCAAGGGTGATTAAAACTTAAAACATTGCTTTTGATAGGATAAATGATAAGGAAAATATAAAAATTCACCTAAAGTACTCATGTCCACTCTGTCCCATAGAAAATAAATACTCTATGTTTATACCTTATGTCCTCTTAATAAATTCAATTTTTGGAATAACTTGACGCATTGATAAATTTTGTGTACATTAGTTTTCTTTTTTCTTACACGAATATATCTTTTTTATCTATATCTTTTTCTTTTTTGTGTACATTAGTATTCTTTTTTCTTATACGAATATATCTTTTTCCTTTTTTGTGTACATTAGTTTTCTTTTTTCTTATACGAATATATCTTTTTCCTTTTTTGTGTACATTAGTTTTCTTTTTTCTTATACGAATATATCTTTTTTAATCTATATCTTTTTCCTTTTTTGTGCACATTAGTTTTCTTTTTTCTTATACGAATATATCTTTCTTATCTATATCTTTTTTCTTTTTTGTGTACATTAGTTTTCTTTTTTCTTATTAATTCTAAAACTGAAGTACCATGAGAGAAAAAGCCCAGAGCCAACGAGAGCTGTTACGCACCTGGAGATCCAAAAGAATCCTGGGCGTTTTCCCCAATAAAAAGTATTTAGATGTATTTTTCAAACCCGAGTTCCTTCCAAACCCCTTAAAAGTCCTGACCCAAATGGTTTTTATCCTTTTTGCGTTACCTCAGCGGCCGGCCCTGTAACACTCACAACTGAATATTAGACCAAAAACTAACCCGTAAAACTTTCCAATTCCTTAGAAAGCTCTTCGTCTTCATGATATTTGGCAGTGATATCTACTTGTTCAATGGCAATCTCTGACTTCGATCCTGCAAAGCGCACACTAATTTTTGACAGTTGTCTAAAATCGGTTCCGCTTTTGATTACATAGGTGTCATTCACCTGCAAGGCAAAGAAAATCAAAGCGAGGAGAAAAAAAAAAAAATCATAACAGAATTATGAAAGAAGAAATAAACTCAAAGAAAATTAAGAAGAAAATGATTAAATAAGACAATTCAAAACAAAATTAAAAGCAAACAAAAGATTTTCTGACATTCAGATTTAAAAAGGATTAACACATGATTAAACATTGCTCAAAAACACACTCAAAACTTGAGCGTAAAAAAGGAAGGACATAAAACCTAATATTTGTCGTTCTTCATGCCATAAAATTAACTTGTCCGGAAAGTAAAGCACCCACAATCAACACGATCCCCCATAATCCTCGGAGAATAAAAGCAACAATATTCATTGCTGGACATCGGTGGGCTTTAGACCTCTAGCTTAGCAACTCTGCATGTCCATGCATAAAAATAAATATATAAAGATACTTTCAATGCTCGCGCATTCATATACACTGGTCATTTTTGTTTCGCGTAAGTCTTTGACATCCCATTCTATAAAAAGTAGAAACTCATAATATTGAACATGTAGATTTACGGGTGTTGGTATATGACGTAAACTACGATTTAAATTATAATCTGAATGTTACTATTCAAAGCTCGTAAGGCAGGAGCAAAAGCACTGCTTCTCAAAGACAGCAAATAGAACATTAAGGTCCATTTCCATCCACTTATCTACCTTTCTATATGTGGGCTGTGGCTTGAAAGAGCAAAACTAATAGAAACGAATCCTTGAATAGATGAAAGAAAACGGCAGATAAGATCTCACTAATGACTGTTTATAATGAGTTTAATGCCACGCTATTCCTAAGCATTATCCAGAAACAATAATCAGGTTGAAGAGAATGTTTTTAGGATATTTTCCATAGAGGATAGTTTTCAAGCAACTATTTTTAGAAAATTAAAGCCACGGGCTCTTTTGTAATTATATTTTGATTCGTATGGAACAGTGAAGTCTATGATAAAAAGCTATGCTAGAATCGCCAGATGTGTCTGTTGGTCCAGGGTCGGAAACTGCGGCCAGGGAATGTACCAGGGAACCTTGGGTTCAACTCCCATACTAGCAGCCAATTTTTCAAGCCATTATTTTTAATTAATAATAATGATGAGTGATAAACTCACCAAACACCTGTCTGTAAAAGGGGGCGCTTCCTTCACCTCCCAAAGTCTAAAAGAAAAATAATTTCCCAAAAACGTGTGGACATCTTCAAAAATTCTGCTAAAACAGCAATTTTTTGAGCGACTGAAACAAAATAGAAAAACCTTTTCCTGATAGGCCTTGTCTGTGTTCATCTATCATGAAAACCCTGTTCTTTAAATATATGTCTAATACTGAAGTTTAGCGTCAACAATAAAACCGATACCAATGGCATTAATGGCTATTTACCTTAATAGATTCAAATACATGGTCGTGTCCTCCTAAAATAAGGTCTACACCTGTATTTGCTTCAGCTAATCGTAAGTCATTAGGCGTCCTCATATGAGTGAGAGCGATAACAAAATCACAGCCTTGAGTTGATTTAAGTTGAGTCGACAGCTCTTTGGCAATTTCAATATAGTCACTAAATATCACTTGGTCTGGGTTTATAGTTGAGAGGGTATCTAGCCATTCTTGCTCAACTAAGCCGATCTGTGAAAACATCATAAGTATACTTAAGTATATAGGTTGAAACAAGTTATCTAAAGCAAAATCGAATATCAGTGCAATATTTCGTTCATGTATAAAACTAAACATAATTCATATTATCAAACAAGGTAAAAACTTTATTTATTTGATAATTAATAGTGAAAATAGTGGGAAAGTAACCTTAATTTAAAGGGAAAGCTATTCTGAGCTAAACAACAATTTATTGCATGAAAAAAATTTTTACAAAGGATTTATAGTGCATTTCATTGAAACTCCTAGGTTGAGACTTCTCCCTAGAAAAAGTAATAAAATTAAAGCGTTTAACACGCAAATACATCTCGAACTATAAAAAATGCGTCAGTAGTATATGCAGCTTCATACATTTAGGTCTAAAGAGATCCATTGCATATACGGTACTTCAGAAATCCTTTTTTACGGTTTGGATATGACAGAAGCCATTATGATTTCACTCCTCCACCTTAAAACTGGTCAATGAAAAGTAAGTTTTTTTCAATCATTCAAATAAGACACATTCAAGATGTCTTGTTTAGATTTGCAAGTTTGTCTTTGTTACCATGCCTTTCGGAGGGAGAGCATTTTTGTAACTCCCTCCACCCTCTATTGTTGCAAAAACTGATATTATTCTAAAATAGAAGCTATAATTTTTCCAAAATACATTAATTTCTCAAAAATGTAGTTTTTCCACAAGTAAAGACAAAGACAAAAAGAAAAAAAAATCACTAGTTATTCTTACAAGAATAATCAACAGGAATTCTTCCAGAACACCTCAACTAAAAAATGCTCAAAATAGAATTGAAAAAATACAAACCTTGTATGGTGCAACTGATAGTTTATCATATGTCGGATAGTTTAACCAAGAGTATGTCCCTAAATGATTTTGCAGCACCAATTCTACCATCATTAGGCCCGAAAGACACTTGGCGGTTTTTACTAATCAGATTTTTTACCAACCATTTTAGACATGAATAGGATGGTATTGCGACATACACATTGGTTAGTAAAAAAAAAAAAAAAAAAAAAAAAAAAAAAAAAAAAAAAAACAATCGGTTTATTTAACGCCAACGGTAGCAAATCAACCCCCCACTGCCACTACAAGAAACGATCGTTTTTGTACCGCCTTTACCAAGATGGTGGCCTATGTAACTAAATACACACTCGTCGTCCAGCCTGCTGACGACCCCTATTGTGTTTGCATTAAGAGAGTGTGTTTGCAGAGAGTACATCATAAGAAATACCAAATTGGGAGTCATAAATGGATTTATCTTCCTGGGAAGGGAGAGGGTAGTTGAACAAAAAAAGCTAGATAATTTTATTAGGAAGTGCCCAGAAGTTCAAGGAAGTTTGAAGCGTTATGGTGTTGAACTCAAGTTAGCGATTAGCCCCTGCCTTGAAATCTAAAAAAATAAAAGCCTATTTATCACAAATAAAAAACGAGTGCTAACCAAATTTTATGAGTCACAAACTATATACTATTTTAACAACGTTTGAACTGATTTACATTCAAACAATTTCTACCTATTGGATTTCAGAACAGCTTTTGGTTTAACTTCTCCCTCCCCCCAATGCCTGAATGTGTAGTTAATTCATAAGAATATGGGGGGGGACACACAATGTATTTTTTTATGTCTCAGGGCGTGGGGAGGCAAACTTGTAGTTTTTTCAGTTATTTTCAACGAAAATACAAAAAAAGGCTTTGTTCAATAAACAAAAACGGAATAATCAGTCCCAAACTTGCATCTGCTTAATAGGCAACTGCTTCGAAAATTCAAGTTGCCTCAAGAATTACAAACATTGAAGAAGCAAAGCCGGTTTTTGTAATGCGGAAGGTATCACAGTGGTTCCAGCTTGCTTCAGATGCCTCCTGCTTCATTATATAAATGTCTTGTTTCCATTTAAATTAAAAAAATAATAATAACTAGATGCAAAAAAGTTAAGAACTATTTAACTTGAGCTATCTTTTATATCCAAGCCACAAAATAAGGATTGTTCAATCATTCACTAACATTATTAAAATTAATTTTTAGATCAGATCTGCGATTGACTTATCTGGCGTCGGTAGGATGTTTACCGCCCAGTGTGTAAATACGTTATCTTAGAGTAGCAGTGTGCAAAACAAAAATCGGTAAAAATCGCAATGCGTGTTTCGGCGTGTTTCGCAAACTTGAGTTTAAGAACTCACTGTGTTAGGAGGAAAATTACTGCGACGCATTGCTGGTATCACTTTGCATGATAGAATCTAAACCCTTAAGCTTCTCCAAGGTCTCAGGGTCAAATATACCATCCTCAGCAGAAACAAACTGCAAGAACTTGGGATGGTTAGGACACAGAAAACGCATAGATAACAGCCATTTTCTGAAGATAGTCTTTGAAAGTCGTAAATACGGTTCTCGCCCAAGTGGGCGCCCCACAAGGAGATGGGAAGAAAAATTCACCGTCACTCCATATGCCGTACCATATCCATCTGGCGGAAGATAGAAGCTTATATAGGATTTACATCGATCAACTGGTGAAAAAATAGGCCCTAGAACAACCTTCAAGCGCAGTTTGGACTTAAGTCAAGTATTGTGATTAAGAGTCTAGCCTAGAGCTTTATTTTACAGATACAAGACCAAAGAGTTAAATTTAAAAGCATTGCAACCTAAAAAGTACAGCAAGCATAAAGCAATGAAATTATTTTTTAGCCGTTACCAAGCCTATCTTTCTATTTTCCCATTCAATGACATGATAAATCTCTCCTTCAGCTAAAGGTTTGCCAGTTTCACAGTCCACAACATTTGACATCAGCCATGGGAAATTTGTTTGATTTTTCATTTCGATGAGATTATCAAGACCAAAATCTGGAAGAGTAAAATGACAAGAATCATGGAAAAGGATGTTGTAATCACTAAACACAAGGACAAAATTATATGTTTGATATTACAAATCGTCGAATGGCTGGACTTAGGATTTTACATTTCCCGAAGATTTTTCCGTGATTTACGTCGTCATAAAATGCAAAATTAATCGAAGCATATTTTCTTTTTGCCATTCACAACATTATATAGCCTGACGTTAATCATAGGCAGCGCGCTAGCGCTGCTTAAGTAAAGAACGATGTGGGCACAATGTGTTTTTTTTTTTTTTCTCCATACCCGGGCACTTCGTACCGATGGAGTCGTCGTAGAAACTTCGAAAAGGGCTCATTTGATTGGAAATGGGAGTGGCTAGTGCCCTTTTTAATAGTCGAAAGTGATGGGAGGGCAACTAGCCCCCCCCACGCCCATCATTCCCACAAACACATCCAATCAAAATATTGAGATAGCCATTTTGTTCAGCGTAGTTGATTTCCAGATAGAAAATGTTTTTGAGGAGGACAGTCCACCACAACCCTCAGGGCAAGGGTTTTAAGTTATGCCCTGGGTGCATATAAGGTTCTTATAGAGGACGTTGTCGTAGAAACTTCAAAAAAGGCTCATTCGCTTGGAAAATCAAAGGGCTAGTACCCTTTTTAATAGTCGAAAGTGATTGGAGGGCAACTAGCCCCCCCCCCCGCCCATCCTTCCCCCAAACACATCCAATCAAAATTTTAGAGATAGCCATTTTCTTCAGCGTAGTTGATTTCCGGATATAAAATATATTTTTGAGGAGGACACTCCCCCACAGCCCTCAGAGCAAGGGTTTTAAGTTATGCCCTGGGGGCATATAAGGTTTTTTATAGAAGGCGTTGTCGTAGAAACTTCAAAACAGGCTCATTAGATTGGAAATTCAAAGGACTAGTACCCTTTTTAATAGTCTAAAGTGATTGGAGTGCAACTAACCCCCCCCCCCACGCCCATCATTCCCCCAAACACATCCAATCAAAATTTTTAGATAGCCATTTTGTTCAGCGTAGTTGATTTCCCGATAGAAAATTTATGTTTGAGGAGGACACTCTGCCACAACCCTCAGGGCAAGGGTTTTAAGTTATGCCCTGGGGGCATATAAGGTTTTTTATAGAAGGCGTTGTCGTAGAAACTTCAAAACATGCTCATTCGATTGGAAATTCAAAGGGCTAGCGCCGTTTTTAATAGTCGAAAGTGATTGGAGGGCAACTCGCCCCCCCCCCACGCCCATTATTCCCCCAAACACATCCAATCAAAATTTTCAGATAGCCATTTCGTTCAGCGTAGTTGATTTCCAGATATAAAATATGTTTTTGAGGAGGACACTCCCTCACAACCCTCAGGGCAAGGGTTTTAAGTTATGGCCTGGGGCATATAAGGTTTTTATAGAAGGCGTTGTCGTAGAAACTTCAAAACAGGCTCATTCGATTGGAAATTGAAAGGGCTAGTACTCTTTTTAATAGTCGAAAGTGATTGGAGGGCAAATAGCCCCCCCCACGCCTATTATTCCCCCAAACACATCCAATCAGAAATTTGAGATAGCCATTTTGTTCAGCGTACTTGATTTCCAGATAGAAAATATGTTTTTGAGGAGGACACTCCCCCACAACCATGAGGGCAAGGGTTTTAAGTTATATCCTGGGGGCATATAAGGTTTTTTATAGAAGGCGTTGTCGTAGAAACTTCAAAACAGGTTCATTCGATTGGAAATTCAAAGGGCTAGTACCCTTTTTAATATTCGAAAGTGATTGTAGGGCAACTAGCTCCCCCCCACGCCCTTCATTCCCCCAAACACATCCAATCAAAATTTTGAGATTTTGTTCAGCGTAGTTGATTTCCAGATAGAAAATATCTTTTTGAGGAGGACACTCCCCCACATCCCTCAGGGCAAGGGTTTTAAGTTATGCCCTGGGAGTATATAAGGTTTTTTAGAGAAGGCGTTGTCTTAGAAACTTCAATAAAAGCTCATTCGACTGGAAATTCAAGGGGCTAGTGCCTTTTTTAATATTCGAAAGTGATTGGAGGTTAACTAGCCCCCCACCCACACCCATCATTCCGCCAAACACATCCAATAAAAATTGTGAGATAGCCATTTTGTTCAGGGTAGTTGATTTCCAGATAGAAAACATATTTTTGAGGAGGACACTTCCCTACAACCCTCATAGAAAGGATTATAAATTATGCCCTGGGGGCCTATAAGGTTTTTATTGAAATGGTTGTTGTAGAAACTTGAAAAAGAACTGATTCAATTTGGAATTCAAAGGGAGAGTACTATTTTTAATAGTTGAAAGTTATTGGAGGGCGACTAACCCCCCTCTCACGCCCACCTTTTCCCCAAATACAACCAATCAAAGTTTTTAGATAGCCAATTTATTCAACCTAATTTAAAGTTCTGAAAATTAGGTCCTTAAGGATGACAACCCCTACCCCCACAGCCCACAGGGCAAGGGTTGTAAGCTATGCCCTGGGTCATACAAAGTTTTTATTGAAAGCGTTGTCGTAGAAACTTCCAAAGGGCTCATTCAATTGGAAATTGAAAGGATAAGTGCCTTTTTTAATAGTTAAAAGTGATTGGATAGCGACTAACGCCCCTCTCACGCCCATCATTTTCCAAAACACATCCTATCAAAATTTTGAGATATCCATTTTGTTCAACGTAGTTGAACGTTCTGGAAATTAGGTCTTTTAGGATGATAACCCCCTCAGAGCCCTCACTGCAAGGGTTGTAAGCTGTGCCCTGGGGGCATATAAGGTTTATATAGAAAGTTGTTATATAAATCATAGGTAGCACGATCGCGCTGCCTAAGTAAAGAACGGGGACACTTGAGAACGAGACAAGAAACGGGGATTAAGTAAAGAGAAGGACACTCCCCCCCCACAACCCTCAGGGCAAGGGTTTTAAGTTATGCCCTGGGGGCATATAAGAACGATGTTGGCACAATGTATTATTTATTAATTTATTTCCTTTAGAGCAGGGCACTTCGTATCGAAGAAGTTGTCGTAGAAACTTCGAAAAGCATTCATTCAATTAGAAATTGGAGTGGCTTGTGCCCTTTTTAATAGTCGAAAGTGATTGGAAGGCGACTAACACCCCTCTCACGCCCACAATTACCCCAAGCACAACCAATCAAAATTTTGAGATTGTCATATTGCTTAACATAGTTTAAAGTTCTGGAAATTTCGGTCTTAGAAGATGACAACCACCCTACAAAACCTTGGGGTAACGGTTGAAATTTATGCCCTGGGGGCGTAAAAGGTGTTTAGAAAGTGTTGTCATTTTCGAAAGGGCTCATTCGATTGGAAGTCGAAAGGCTTAGTGCCCTTTTTAATAGTCAAAAGTGATTGGAAGGCTTGACGTTTTTATAGTAAAGATCGAAGTGGGTATAATGTATTATTTTTTGTTGTTGTTGTTGTTTAGACCAGGGTGCTTTGTATTGAAGGAGCTGTTGTGGGAATTTTGAAAAGGGCTCATTTGATTGAAAATAGAAAGGGATGATGCCCTTTTTAATAGTCGAAAGTGATTTGAGGGCAACTAATACCCCTTCCACTCCCACCCTCCCATGCCAACCCTCCCAATTATGCTCTTAAAATTTAAACAAATCAAAATAGCGTAAGTGTATCTAAGCTATCGAAGAAAGTAAACAGATATTTTTGCAAATGGTATCAAGTTTTCCATTTCAGGTCAACTAGAGGAGGTATGAAACTAAATTAAACAGTACTATTTGTGTCTAGATTTTTAAAGGGTGTATGTTGTTAAAAATTGCTGAAAATTTTTCTCCAGCATACAAATAGCAGGCCAAACTATAAAGTCTTAAAAAACGAAAAGATTTAAAGTATTATTTTCTTTTTCCCTGAAAAGACAATGTTAATATAAAACGAACAGAAATTAATTTAAAAAACTTTTTTCACAAAATAAGCTCTTCAAAGAAAAGTAAAGAACTCCATTAAACAAAAAATGAGCAAAAATAAAATAAAATAATCTACCAAGCGTGAAACTACCACAAATCAGCATCGATAAATAAATGAAACCCAAAACGAACAGAAATTACAATATATAACCGAGTCAAACTCAAAACGAGCAGAAATTAACATAAGTTGGGTGCAAAACCCCTATGCCTTCCCAAGGCAAGAACAAAATTTGTACTTAACTGAAAAAATATAAATGAATATACTTTGTCAGTTTAATATACATATACCGATATTTAGTAATCAAAATGTTAATATTATTTGATTTATTAAAGTTATAAAAGTAAAAAAATTTATATTTTTTTTTAAAACTAATTTTAAAAAATTAAATATTTTTTTAAAAAATAATAAACTTTAAGACTGGGTAGATAAACTCGCCTTGATTAACAAATAAACATTCAAATGGGGATAAATCCCTTTATTTAGACAATGAAAACAGGTACAAAAGTCTAGATTTTTCGATCATATACAACAATCGTTTTCGATTTTCAATATTCTCGACATAACACTTTAAATTAGGTATACTTTTCTCAGACCACACTGCCTTTCTATGATGAACAAAAAACCGCTCAAATGAGGATAAATCCCTTTATTTAGACAATGAAAACAGGTACAAAAGTCTAGATTTTTCGATCAGATATACAAAGACCTCTACTAATGAAGGTCGCTGCATATGCGATCGAAATATCTGAACTTTTGTACCTGTTTTTACTGTTTAAATAAATGGATTTATCCCCATTTGAATGTTTATTTGTTAATCAAGGCGAGTTTATCTACCCAGTCTTAAAGTTTATTATTTGACGTAGGTTTTTGGTATTTTTTTTCCCGCAGTCCTATGATATTAATGTTTCATCATAAGACAACAATGCTATCATTCGGCAACTGAATTGCAGCTTTGTCTATCTACCAAAATAAATTTAAGAAACTTAGTTTACATTTCTTTTTTACATTGAAAAAACATGCAGGAAAAGGTTCCAGAAACATGCGAAAATAAGAAACTGTATTTTCTAAGCAAGTTTAGATCAGAAAAAAACCCAATCAATACCACAATTTTTTTTAGTAATGGATCGACTTAAAATTAAACGAATGAATTCGACGATATAAGTATATTTTCCTTT
Organism: Artemia sp. Qi Xiang Cuo; assembly: GCF_049724085.1. Taxonomy (NCBI): domain Eukaryota; kingdom Metazoa; phylum Arthropoda; class Branchiopoda; order Anostraca; family Artemiidae; genus Artemia; species Artemia sp. Qi Xiang Cuo. The sequence continues at coordinate 35,438,490 of NC_142805.1, forward strand.
CGGTACAAGTTACAGCTGTAGAGTTGTTACACAATTGCATGCTTTACAGATACACAGAGCCTTTTGGATTTATTATCCAGTTCAATTGACTTTCGTCTAAGGTTTCGGAATCGCAATTTCATTTTTAAGCAATACACACTCAGAAGAAATATCAAAACAAAAAGCAAAAAAGGTAATTCAGAACGGTATTAACACAAGCTTACACCCAAAAATTGCTGATAGTTTTACTTTATGTTTTATAGATATTCTTCAGGTTTTAATATCAACTGTACATTTCATGAAAGCTTAGGTTTTTTGCTATGTAGCTGTTAATATTGTTCCAAAAATCGTTCCACATTAGGCTACAATTCAGATAAAATCTGAAAGATCTTAATTCCAGAACTACCCTGAAAATTTCACAAAATTACGGAAAAAATAATCAAATCCACAAACACAACTAGCGTTTCAAGTTTTATTCATTAAAAAAGGGCCGAAGAGAAGTGTTTTCCATTATCCTATTTATAAACAGCATATTAATGTTAAGTAAAAGTAGGCTTAATGGATGCCAGGACTTGTGTCCTCTCAAAATTTCTTTTCTTTGCCCTAATCTATTTATCTACTCTCTTTTGGCGAGCAAACTCTCTTTAAGCGAACGACAAATGTGTATTTACGTCTGTATTTTTCTCAGAATCAGCTCCATAGCTTTTTTGAAAACTGACAAACTGAGATTTCCTTGCCTCTCTAGATAAGTCAAGAGTTGGGGAAAATTCCTTTGGAGCTCTAGTTTTGGAAAAACATTTTTCATATGAATGACGTCACATTCATATGCGTTTAAAGAACAACTTACATAATTTTTTCCCCCAGGATCGATTGCATCGTTTTTGGTATCTATGACGCAGGCGAAATTATACAAGTTGACGAATGACTCCGAAAAGCTAAAGCAAAGGGCGAGGAACAAGCGACAGCGAGAACCACATTGAATAGCAAACGAAATCTACGGTTAGACGACGAACCAAAATTACAACGGAATGAAGGAACGTGTTTTTTTAGAGCCGCTTAAAAAAGAAGCAAGAAAAATTAATGCTCTGATTGTCGATCACTTCCCAGGAGAATTTAAATCCTATGAAGGTTATGGCTCTGTGAAGGGTAAACAGGAAGGAAGGATTAAACTCACGCCAGAATTTCTTAATTTAACTGAAATTACTGAATTGCCACCTGATGGCTTAAAATTAAAAAATAACACAATAATTATGCTAATGCGTAATTCAAGAGCCACATATGTACAAGCCTGTCACATGCCGAGTGCCGGGGACTGAACAAAGCTCCGTCTCCTGGTACTAAGTGGATAAAAAAGAGCATCTGTGTGTCTCTGCTTGTATATTGGATCCACCTAACTTCGGCAGTCGATGGTTACAGACAAATCCTGTCTGTACAGACAAATTCTGAATTTTTGAAATCAAGAGTACGAAAGCAAACCTTTACGTTCCCATAGTCTCAAATTACATCATGGAGACCTAAAATTACATTACATCTGTCTAGCCTTTGGCCCCAACCGCCTGGTCCCCAGAACACAAGAGTCCCAGCATGCTTCAGTTCCTCTGTCCGCCTTGCCTGATTCCTAGTCAGCCCACAGCTGAATAAGCCTTACAGGGACGCACCGAGTGAGGACCTTTTAAGCTACCAAAATAAAGGAGAAGTAAAACTAATCAAAATAAGGCACTTTAGGTTTTAGCCACGAAAATACAGTGATATTTACACTATGATTAAAGTAAACAAGGGAAAAACTGTACAAATATAAGAGGAAGAAAAGAGGGCTTACCAAAGTCATGATTGCCAAAGACAGCACAATGGGTACCAAAATGGTTTAGAACGGGAATCATCTGTTTGCCTCCTGTAAATGTGCTCACTAAAATCAAAATAAAAAAAACATTAGGTTAAAATACACAATACACACATTATTTGCTTGAAGATCAAATTTTCTTTTCCTAAAATTATCAATATTCCTTTTAAATATCCCAACATCAAGGAGGCACACTTGTGCCTCTTTAAAGAGGCGACGCACTACAATTTTAAGCGATTTCCAGTCCTAGCTATCTCAGAGCGACGGTGGTGATCGAATTTTCTAGCTTAAGCTCAAACTAAGAAACATGCAAAATTTCACTCCACGCTGACTTTATCTTCATGGAAGAGAGTGGACCGGAAGTGTCAACCCTTCCACCAAAGCCCCCCTTTAACGTTGTCCGATCGGGCTGAAATTTAGAGTATAAGCTTTCCTAGGGCCTGGGAGCTTATCCTCAAAATTTCAAATCAATCCGATCACTCCTTCCCTGTTTTCCAAAAACCAAATGTCGAGTTTTTTTTTTTATCTGACACGCCTACAGGCCACGGTTGGTAACGGATACGGGTGAATGAGGGCTCATTCGAAGTGGAATTCGACCAGTTAGGGCCTTTTGATATTTTCAGAGCGAAAAAATTATCCCCCGAATTTACATTTACGAAAAACCTCGTTTTTCTATAAGAGCCCATGTTATATTTTTGAAATTCCTAAAAGCATAGTATTTCATTATTAAATTAGATCAAAATAGTCCTCTTAACCTGACAAGACCGACTGCAAGCTTCCAACGATTCCAGCTCTTTCCCAGAAGTTTTTTTTTTGTCGAAAAACGAAAATCTTACTTTCTATTTGCTTGCGTCGAAAATAGATTGCAGAGACTAAAAATAATTTAACAAGTCTCTGATGGTACAGTGGTCACCATTCCTGTCTTTCATGCGGAAGACCCGGGTTCGATTCCCCGTCAGAGTAATTTTTTATATATTGAATTTAAAGTAGTATCTCTTAAATTTAAAGTTTAAAAATGAAACTCAGTTTCTTTTTAAAATCCACTCTATTACATCCTTCGACTCAACAGGCGTCTCCAGAAGAATATCACAGTCGGCCTTTAGCTTACAGGCAAGTCTCCACTGCTTTGATAACATGCCGTATACACGCATGCTCGAAGGAAAGTTGAAAAAAGAAAATCTTACTATGCATTTGATTTGAGTATTCAGGAATTAAAAGCCTTAACAAAAGAATCTTCAAAAGCGGGGCTTTGGGGGGCGGCAGCCCCCCAACTTTAACTCCTGACACGATCAGCTAACAGTTAGTCAAGCAATAATAAGCAATAAACTGTACAAAAACGTGCAGAAATTATTGAAAAAAAACTACGTTTTCTAAAGAGTTAAAGAGGCTGAGTCACAAGTTCGAACCTTAAGACGTACAGGGATTAGGAGGTACAGTTGGGGGGCTGCCGCCCCCAAACCCCTATGCTTTTGCAGCCACTTTTTTTAAGGTTTTTTAAGTCCTGTAGCCTGCAATCAGTTGGTCGTACCAAGTTCATCATATTATAGCTTGTTATCGGTTAGGGAAAAATCTCCTGTAAAAAATCCAGCAAACAGACTTATTACTGTTTCTAATAAAAGAGATGCAATAGGATGTTCTTACGGTAAAAAATTCAAGCAGACTTCGTTCGTGTTGCAAAGCATTTCTTTGCAAGGGAAAAAGCGGGGGTTGAGGGGGGGGGCAGAAGACCCCCAAAATAAAAACCTTAACAAAAGAGGCTGCAAAAGCGGGGTTTTTGGGGGCGGCAGCCCCCCCCCCCAAACTGTACTTCCTAGTCCCGGTACGTTTTAAGGTTCGAACTTGTGACTCAGCCTCTAACTCTTCAGAAAACGTAGTTTTTTTTTCAAATAATTTTTAAATTAGCATTGAGGGCAGCTATCCCGCTTCCGCGCCCTTTATGCTACCTGGACCATCTCCGTCGGGGATAGCATGACCCCAACAGCCCCTAGGGCAAGGTCTATGAATAACACAAATTGCCAATTGTCTACATATCAGTTTGACCATCTGATATGGGCTCCGACCGATCTAACACAAATTTTCAATCTTGGGACCCACCTTTTTGCTGTCTTAGAGAAAAGAGGTAGCAATATTATACTCTACAACTAGATGCAAGGATGCTCTACAACTACCGACGTGCAAGGCCTTTCGCAACTGCTTGTGTGCTTGTTTTTGTGCGTTATACATGGAAGAATGAGTGGAAGAACTGTGTCGGTATATGCACTGACGGTGCGCGGACTATGTGCGGGAAAAATAACAGCGTGGTTACGAGAGCTCTTGAACAAACTGCATGTGCTTTGTAGACACACTGTAGCCTCCATAGAGAAAAACTGGTTTCCAAGTCATTGCCCGATGATTTCAAAATAGTATTTGATACAACTGTGAGAATTGTAAATTATATTAAAACAAAACCCTTTCAAGCCCGCCTATTTCAAAAACTGTATGAAGAAATAAGTATCCGCGACACATCTGTTCTTCTGCATACAGAAGTTCGCTGGTTATCGAGAGGAAAAGTACTCACACGAATAATGGAACTGCGTAATGAAGTTACAAATTACTTGGGAGGAAAAACTGAATATATTAAACATCTACTGGACGACGAATTCGCTCTCAAGCTCAGTTATTTAGTGGATATTTTATCCCGTTTTACTTAACTTGTTTTCTTTGTGTGTCTATTGGTCGCCAAAATTTGAGATACTTATTTCGACCCCTTCCTCTCATCCGATTTGGATCAAAATATTCTGATATATTTGAATCTAAAAAAATAATTAAATATCCTACAATTTAGTCTATTACTTCGGGTGTGATTAGACAATCCGGAACCAATTATGTGCGCAATTCAAAGGATAAAAATTGCAATCTCTAGCGCTTAAGAATCTTGTCTAATGTTTTGTTGTGTAACAGTTAAAACTATCGTTCATTAAGTTAATTAGATACTAAAAGATTTAATCGAAAATAATTTCTAGAAATATTGATGGTAATTTTTGTGAATCAATTTCACCGCCGGATGATGAAAATGCGGCATCATAGAAATTCTTATGAATTTCCGAGCTCTCGGATGAATCGCTAAAAGATAAGGTCCCGTTTCTTTTAACTTGTTTAAATAAAAAATTGAGGATATTTTTTCTGCATTCATCAATGCTGAATTATTTCGAAGCAAATTTTTCGACACATGACCTCACCTCCTCACCTGACCCCACCTCCACGTGGTGTGTCCGGATATTCAATGCATACTAAATATAGTATATATTGAACAACTAAGTAGGCACAACTTACACAATAGTAGAAAGCTATCTTATACCCCCACGAGAACACCCTGCTGCCACCTATAACTTTTTTTAACACCATATATGGGCATAGAACCACGTGGTTTATGGTTTTCTCAGTGAGAATGAAAAAACAGAAACTTTCTCACTTGAAAAACCAGGAATTTTGTCTGTTTTATGGTTTTTGTCAGTGAGAATGAAAAAAACAGGAACTTTCTCACTTTCATGGATGTCAACAGCAATTTATGTATGTTTCATGGTTTTTGTCAGTGAGAATGGAAAAACAGTATTTTTCTCACTTTGCTGTCAGTCATTCATCAAATTGTTTCCGGGCATAGTTTAGTAATTTCTGACAGGTACTGCTCCAGGAATAGATCCATGTCATTAATGTCTTTGCCTCGGAAACAACTCTTTTGGTCGAACTCCAAAGGATATTAATAACCAAACGCCATGAAAACAATTCTCCATGAAACATCTTAACGATGAATTGTTTTAGCGCGGGAATCAGGTTTCTTATTAATTTGAAATGCATTAGCGCAGAGATGTCAAAAACAAAAGGAACACGCTGAATTACGTTTAGGGATAATTTTGGCGAAGCTGTTTTAGACAGGTTATGGAATTATTTCGGCGAAAGATTTTTGAAGAGATTTTGGAAGAGGATTTGAGGGTGAAACTCTGTGGTCGTTATAATACACAAGTTTCATTTGAACAGTGTTGTGAGGTCCTCTACCCCAACCCCAAAGGGTTCCGATCCCCCTACCCCAACCCCAAAGGAAGCCCCCTGTCCTCAAAGGTCCCCCAAGCTCCCAAAGGGCCACCGGCGCCCCCAAAGGCCCACCCCAGACCCCCAAAGACCCTCCCCGGGCCCCCCAAAGGCCCATCGAGCTCCCAAAAGACCAACGGGGTCCCAAAGGCCCTCCACCGGTCCCCAAATGTCCCCCAGGCTCCCAACTGGCCCCCCGGACCCCCCACGGCCCTCCCATCGCCCCCCAAGGGCCCCCCGGCGCCCCAAGGCCCCATAGGTCCGCAAGAGACCCCCAGACCCCCAAAGGCCCGCCCAGTGCCCCCAAGGCCCACCCCCCGTCTCAAAAGGTCCCTCGGACCCGATAAGCGCTGCCGGGATGCACCGTGGGCCCTGTACGCGCCGCCGGATGCGCCGCAGGGATGCGCCGCAAAAAAAAGTAAACTAAACAGTAAAAATTTCGGAATGTTATCCCCCGACCGCCCTCCAGAGACCCCCCCAGGCCGTCTCCTGGTCCTCCACGGTCCCCAGGGCGCCCCACGGGGACCCCGGCCCCCCAAGTGTCACCCACACCCTCTTCCCGGGCCCCCAAAGCGTCCCCACGACATTTTTTTAATAATTTTTTATGGCTTTATTATATCTTTTCTGAACAAGATCCATTCATAATGTCATTCCTAAACCCATTTCCAAATCTCAAAGAGTCACCTCCACAATTCGTAAATAATTTCTTGAATTTTTTAACATTGTATTTTTTTAACTTTTTTACTTATCTTGAAATGACATTAAATATGCTTACGGCTCTACCAATCCTACTCTTTGCTTGTTCATGGACACGACGTGGCTTTTCCACTGGTACTCTATGGCAGGTTATCGACACTACCTAGTTTATTGCATGCATTAAATCAGCATTTTTTACGCAGTGGAAGGATAAATACACATTTCATATCTGTAAAAAAGTGAGGATGAATTATTCGACGAAAGTATGTGCACATGATAAAATCATTGTCGTATTGAATACTGACAATGAGAAATACCGGAGCTATGAAACGAGTGCAAGCGGTAACACTATTGGAAATGTACGCATGCGTTGTCATGACAGCGAGAAGTTAGATTTCTCTGGAGTACCCAGAATTTCAATCGTGTAAACGGTGGATATGCAAGAGTATCATTACCAGAGAAATTAGTGCTCAAAGAGAATGCAAACTTAAAAATAATTGTCGATGATCGGGGACAACTCCTTGCTATGGTTTCTGGTAACACATTACCTGTTGATAAATCCTATCATCATCTTTCCTGTATTAGCATTTTAAAGAGAACAAGAAGGAGAAGACAAGCATACTCCTGCAATAATGTCATTAATCATATCTTGTCAATATGCCAAAACTGCCATCTATGTAAAAATAATGTGAGAATAGACAGTGAAATCACAGGCAGAATAAAAAGGGCATTAGCAGACAATATCATCAATGAATATAAAGATGAATTGACGGAAAGTGAAGCGCAAGTGTACTAATAATGTGTAATAATGTATTTAACGTATTTTTATATTAATATTCTACATCTCATTATTTCATTAAAAATATGTTATGCATTATTTTGTTAAGTGTTCATTATTTTAGGGTATGCTAGAACGTCAAACGTTCAGAATATCTATTAAAAAGGTCAGAGATGAAAGAAAAAGAATTTTTAGAGATAAAGATACTACTAGCAGGCTCAATGTTTCATAGAAGATAGAAAAGTTCAAGATCTCTTCTGAATTTTACCAAAGAACACAATTCACTTCTAATTTCACCAGAGAAAATAAAAAGCTTCCACTTCAGTTTTAAGTTCACCGAGACATAAAAAATTTAAAGTTCACTTCTAAATTTTTCTGTAGAAGATAGGAAAAGTTATGCTATGATTATGATTATTTTCCATGGAGATAAAAAGTTTCACTTTAATTCTAAATTTTCTTAAATTCAATTCCGACCTTTCTCAACGAGTCAAATTTAAAGTTCTGTTCCAAATATTTTCCCGGAAGACGAAAAGTTCAACTTCGATTCTGAAATTTTCTCAATGAAAATGAAATAAGCTATTGATCATTTCTATTTTCCCAAAATAATATAAAAATTTTCCACTTCAGTTCATATTTTTCTCAAACAGATGAAAAAATTTAAAATACTGTTCCAAATTTTTCATAGAAGATAGAAAAGTTCAAGTTCTCTTCTGAATTTTATCAATAAAAAAGAAATAAGTAACTTATCAATTCTAATTTCACCAGAGAAAATAAAAAGCTTCCAGGTCAGTTTTCAGTTCACAAAGAAATAAACTATTTTAAGTTCACTTCTAAATTTTTCCGTAGAAGATAGGAAAAGTTATCCTATGATTGTGTTTATTTTCCATGAAGATAAAAAGTTTCACTTTAATTCTAAATTTTCTTAAATTCAATTCAAACCTTTCTCAAAGAGTCAAATTTGAAGTTCTCTTCTAAATATTTCCTCGGGAGAAGAAAAGTTCAAGTTCAATTCTGAATTTTATCAATGAAAATGAAATGAGATATTGATCATTTTTATTTTCACAAAATAAATATAAAAATTTTCCACTTCAGTTCAGATTTTTCTCAAACAGATGAAAAAATTTAAAATACTGTTTCAAATTTTTAATAGAAGATATAAAAGTTCATGTTCTATTCTTAATTTTACTAAATAACAAAATTAAATTCTAATTTCACCAGAGAAAATAAAAAGCTTCCACATCAGTTTTAAGTTCACCAAGACATAAAAAATTTTAAGTTCAATTCTAAATTTTTCCGTAGAAGTAGGAAAAGTTATCCTATGATTGTGATTATTTTCCATGAAGATAAAAATTTTCACTTTAATTCTAAATTATCTTCAATTCAGTTCAGTTCTTTCTCAAAGAGTCAAATTTAAATTTCTGTTCTAAATATTTTCCTGGGAGAAGAAAAGTTCAACTTTGATTATGAATTTTATAAATGAAAATTAAATAAGTTATTTATAATTTCTATTTTCCCAAAATAAATATAAAAATTTTCAACTTCAGTTCAGATTTTTCTCAAACAGATGAAAAAATTTAAAATACTGTTCCAAATTTTTCATAGAAGTTAAAAAAGTTCAAGTTCTCTTCAGAATTTTACCAAAGAACACAATTCAATTCTAATTTCACCAGAGAAAACAAAAATCTTCCACGTCAGTTTTTTATTTCACAGACATAAAGAAATTTAAAGTTAAATTCTAAATTTTTCGGTGGAAGATAGGAAAAGTTATACTATGATTTGTAATTATTTTCCATGAAGCTGAAAAGTTTCTCTTTAATTCTAATTTTCTTAAATCCTGAAATGACATGAAATATGCTTACGGCTATGCCAATCGTACTCTGTGCTTGCTCATGGACACGACGCGGCTTTTCCATTGGTACTCAATGGCAGGTTATCGACACTACCTAGTTTACTGCATGCATTAAATCAGTATTTTTTACGCAGTGGAAGGATAAACACACAATTCATATCTGTTAAAAAGTGAGGATGAATTATTCGACGAACGAATGTGCACATGATAAAATCATTGTCGTATTGAATGCTGACAAGGAGAAATACCTGAACTATGAAACGAGTGCAAGCGGTAACACTATTGGAAATGTATGCATGCGTTGTCATGACAGCGAGAAGTTAGATTTCTTTGGACTATCGAAATCATTCAAAATTGCTCAAGGTGGATATGGGAGAGTGAGAGCACCAGAGATGATAGTGCTAAAGGAGAATGCCAGCTTAAAAATAATTGTCGATGATCGGGGACAACTCCTTGCTTATAGTTCTGGTAGCACGATACCTATTGATAGATCCTATTCCCATCGTTCTGGTATTACTATTCAAATGAAAGCAAAGAAGAAAAGAAAGGCCTACTGCTGCACTAGTGTAATAAATCATATCATGTCTACCTGCCAGAACTGCCATCTATGTAAAAATAATGTGAGAATAGACAGTGAAATCACGGGCAGAATAAAAAGGGCATTAGCAGACAATATCATCAATGAATATAAAGATGAATTGACAGAAAGTGACGCGCAAGTGTACTAATAATGTGTAATAATGTATTTAACGTATTTATATATTAAAATTCTAAATCTCATTATTTCAGTAAAAATTTTTTATGCATTATTTTGTTAAGTGTTAATTATTTTAGGGTATGCTAGAACGTCAAAAACTCAGAATGTATATTAAAAAGGTCAGAGATGAAAGAAAAAGAATTTTTAGAGATTAAGATACTACTAGCAGGCTCAATGTTTCATAGAAGATAGAAAATTTCAAGATCTCTTCTGAATTTTACCAAAAAACACAATTCAATTCAAATTTCACCAGAGAAAACAAAAATCTTCCACTTAAGTTCATTATTTCACAAAGACATAAAGAAATTTAAAGTTCAATTCTAAATTTTTTTGTAGAAGATAGGAAAAGTTATGCTATGATTGTGATTATTTTCCATGGAGATAAAAAGTTTCACTTTAATTCTAAATTTTCTTAAATTCAATTCCGACCTTTCTCAAAGAGTCAAATTTAAAGTTCTGTTCCAAATATTTTCCCGGGAGAAGAAAAGTTCAACTTCGATTCTGAATTTTACTAAAGAACACAATTCAATTCTAATTTCACCAGAGAAAATAAAAATCTTCCACTTAAGTTCTTTATTTCACAATGACATAAAGAAATTTAAAGTTCAATTCTAAATTTTTCGGTGGAAGATAGAAAAAGTAATACCATACTTGCGAATATTTTCCCGGAAGATAAAAAGTTCTAGTTCAACTTAAAATTTTCTCAACGAAGTGAAGAAAAGTTCAAGTTCTCTTCTGAATTTTACTAAAGAACACAATTCATTTCTAATTTCACCATAGAAAATAAAAATCTTCCACTTCAGTTCTTTATTTCACAAAAGACATAAAAAAATTTAAATTTCAATTCTAAATTTTTCGGTGGAAGATAGAAAAAGTAATATCATACCTGTGAATATTTTCACGGAAGATAAAAAGTTCTAGTTCAAATTAAAATTTTCTCAACGAAGTGAAGAAAAGTTCAAGTTCTCTTCTGAACTTTACCAATGAACAAACTTCAATTCTAATTTCTCCAGAAAAAATAAAAAGCTTCCACTTCAGTTTTAAGTTCCCCAATGAAATAAAGAAATTTAAAGTTCTATTCTAAATTTTTAGATGGAAGATAGAAAAAGTAGTACTATGACAGTGATTGTTTTCCCTGAAGATCAAAAGTTTCACTTTATTTATAATTTTTCTTAAATTCAGTTCTGATTTTTCTCAAAGAAATGAAAAATTTAAAGTTCATTTCTAAATTTTTCTCTAGAAGATAGGAAAAGTTATACTACGACTGTGATTATTTTTCAGTGAAGATAAAAAGTTTCACCTTAATTCTAATTTTCTTAAGTTCAATTTCCGATTTTCTGCAAAGTTATGAAAAATTTAAAGTTCTGTTCCAAATTTTTCATAGAAGATAGAAAAAGTTATACATTGATTTGAATATTAGACATGAATATAAGGACCATCAATGTAATTATGAGTTTTCTCGAATAAGTGCAAGATGTTCAATTTCTCTTCTAAATTTTCTTAAAGAATTAAAAAAATTTAGCTCAATTCTGAATTTTACAAATTAAAATTAAAAAAATCTTCAACTTCATTTATTAATTAATCAAAGAAATAAAAAATTAAAAGTTCTATTCTTAATTTTACCAAAGAACGTAATTCAATTCTAATTTCTCCAGATAAAATAAAAAGCTTCCACGTCAGTTTTAAGTTCACCAAGACATAAAAAATTTAAAGTTCAGTTCTAAATTTTTCCATAGAAGATAAGAAAAGTTACACTATGATTTTTATTATTTTCATGAAGATACAAAGTTTCAGTTTAATTCTAAGTTTTCTTAAATTCAAGTCCAACCTGTCACAATGAGATTAAACAATTTCAAGTTCTAGTTCAAATATTTTCTCGGGAGAAGAAAAGTTCAATTTCAATTCTGAATTTTCTCAATGAACATGAAATAAGTTATTGATCAATTCTATTTTCCTAAAATATTATAAAGTTTTCCACTTCAATTCAGATTTTTCTCAAAAAGATGAAAAAATTTAAAACATTGTTCCAAATTTTTCATAGAAGATAGGAAAAGTTATACTTTGATTGTGAATATTCTTCATTAAGATATGGAACTCCACTTTAATTCTGAGTTTTCTCGAAGAAGTGCAAAATGTACAAGTTCTCTTCTGAATTTTCTTAGAGAAGAGAAAAAAGTTAGCTCAATTCTGAAATTTACCATTGAAAATGAAAAAGCTTCCATTTCAGTTCCTAATTTCTCAAAGACATAAAAAATTTAAAGTTCAATTCTAAATTTTTCCATAGAAGATAGGAATGGCTATACTATGATTGTGACTATTTACCATGAAGATAAAAAGTTTCACTTTATTTCTAGTTTTTATTAAATTCAGTTCATTCATCTAACCACCAAAAACATTAGGTTAGGTTAGGTTAGGTATAAATAAATATTAATAAATAATTAGAAACATTTCTCCATGTTTAAGTTAGGTTAGGTTAGGTAAACTTATCACGAGCGCTCATGATAAGCTAACCTAACCTATCTTAAACATGGTAAAAAGATTAAATTAGGTTAGGTTAGGCTAGATTAAGTTAGGTTAAGTTAAGTTAGGTTAGGTTAGGTTAGCCTACGTACGCGCGCGTACGTAGGCTAACCTAACCTAACCTAACTAACCTAACCTAACTTAATCTAGCCTAACCTAACCTAATTTAATCTTTTTACCATGTTTAAGTTAGGTTAGGTTAGCTTATCATGAGCGCTCGTGATAAGTTTACCTAACCTAACCTAACTTAAACATGGAGAAATGTTTCTAATTATTTATTTATATTTATTTATACCTAACCTAATCTATTGTTTTTGGTGGTTAGATGAATGAACTGAATTTAAGAAAAATTAAAAATAAAGTGAAACTTTTTATCTTCATGGTAAATAGTCACACATCATAGTATAGCCATTCCTATCTTCTATGGAAAAATTTAGAATTGAACTTTAAATTTTTATGTCTTTGAGAAATTAGGAACTGAAATGGAAGCTTTTCATTTTCAATGGTAAATTTCAGAATTGAGCTAACTTTTTTCTCTTCTCTAAGAAAATTCAGAAGAGAACTTGTACATTTTGCACTTCTTCGAGAAAACTCAGAATTAAAGTGGAGCTCCATATCTTCATGAAGAATATTCACAATCAAAGAATAACTTTTCCTATCTTCTATGAAAAATTTGGAACAATGTTTTAAATTTTTTCATCTCTTTGAGAAAAATCTGAATTGAAGTGGAAAATTTTATATTATTTTAGGAAAATAGAATTGATCAATAACTTATTTCATTTTCATTGAGAAAATTCAGAATCGAAATTGAACTTTTCTTCTTCCGGAAAAATATTTGGAACATAACTTTAAATTTTTTCATCTCTTTGAGAAAGGTCGGAATTGAATTTAAGAAAATTTAGAATTAAAGTGAAACTTTTTATCTTCATGAAAATAATCAAAATCATAGTTTAACTTTTCTTATCTTCTATGGAAAAATTTAGAACTGAACTTTAAATTTTTTATATCTTGGTGAACTTAAAACTGACGTGGAAGCTTTTTATTTTCTCTGGAGAAATTAGAATTGAATTACGTTCTTTGGTAAAATTCAGAAGAGAACTTTGAATTTTTATGTCTTTGAGGAATTAAGAACTGAAGTGGAAGCTTTTTTTCATTTTCATTGGTAAAATTCAGAATTGAGCTAATTTTTTACTTCTTTAAGAAAATTCAGAAGAGAACTTGAACATTTTGCACTTCTTCGAGAAAACTCAGAATTAAAGTGATGGTCCTTATATTCATGTCGAATATTCAAATCAATGTATAACTTTTTCTATCTTCTATGAAAAATTTGGAACAGAACTTTAAATTTTTCATCTTTTTGCAGAAAATAGGAAAGTGAAATTAAGAAAATTAGAATTAAAGTGAAACTTTTTATCTTCACTGAAAAATAATCACAGTCGTAGTATAACTTTTCCTATCTTCTAGAGAAAAATTTAGAAATGAACTTTAAATTTTTCATCTCTTTGAGAAAAATCAGAACTGAATTTAAGAAAAATTATAAATAAAGTGAAACTTTTGATCTTCATGGAAAACAATCACTGTCATAGTACTACTTTTTCTATCTTCCATCTAAAAATTTAGAATAGAACTTTAAATTTCTTTATTTCATTGGGGAACTTAAAACTGAAGTGGAAGATTTTTTTTTCTGGAGAAATTAGAATTGAAGTGTGTTCTTTTGGTAAAGTTCAGAAGAGAACTTGAACTTTTCTTCACTTCGTTGAGAAAATTTTAAATTGAACTAGAACTTTTTATCTTCCGGGAAAATATTCATAAGTATGATATTACTTTTTCTATCTTCCACGGAAAAATTTAGAATTGAACTTTAAATTTCTTTATGTCATTTGTGAAATAAAGAACTGAAGTGGAAGATTTTTATTTTCTCTGGTGAAATTAGAAATGAATTGTGTTCTTTAGTAAAATTCAGAAGAGAACTCGAACTTTTCTTCACTTCGTTGAGAAAATTTTAAGTTGAACTAGAACTTTTTATTTTCCGGGAAAATATTCACAAGTATGGTATTACTTTTTCTATCTTCCACCGAAAAATTTAGAATTGAACTTTAAATTTCGTTATGTCATTGTGAAATAAAGAACTTAAGTGGAAGATTTTTATTTTCTCTGGTGAAATTAGAATTGAATTGTGTTCTTTAGTAAAATTCAGAATCGAAGTTGAACTTTTCTTCTTTCGGGAAAATATTTGGAACAGAACTTTAAATTTGAATCGTTACTAAAGGACTGGATTTAATATAAGAAAATTTAGAATTAATGTGAGACTTTTTATCTCCATGTAAAATAATAACAATCAGAGCAAAACTTTTCCCATCTTCTACAGACAAATTAGACTTGAACTTTAAATTTATTTATTTATGTGTGTCATAATTAACTTAAGTGTAAGATTATTGTTTTCTCTAATGAAATTTGAATTGAATTGTGTTCATTGGTAAAATTCAGAAGTTATCTTGAACTTTTCCATCTTCTATGAAACATTGAGCCTGCTAGTAGTATCTTTATCTCTAAAAATTCTTTTTCTTTCATCTCTGACCTCTTTAATAGATATTCTGAGCGTTTGACGTTCTAGCATAGCCTAAAATAATTAACACTTAACAAAATAAAGCATAAAATATTTTTAATGAAATAATGAGATGTAGAATATTAATATATAAATACGTTAAATACATTATTACACATTATTAGTACACTTGCGCTTCACTTTCCGTCAATTCATCTTTATATTCATTGATGATATTGTCTGCTAATGTCCTTTTTATTCTGCCTGTGATTTCACTGTCTATTCTCACATTATTTTTACATAGATGGCAGTTCTGGCAGGTAGACATGATATGATTTCTTACACTAGTGCAGCAGTAGGCCTTTCTTTTCTTCTTTGCTTTCATTTGAATAGTAATACCAGAACGATGGGAATAGGATCTATCAATAGGTATCGTACTACCAGAACTGTAAGCAAGAAGTTGTCCCCGATCATCGACAATTATTTTTAAGTTGGCATTCTCCTTTAGCACTATCATCTCTGGTGCTCTCACTCTCGCATATCCACCTTGAGCAATTTTGAATGATTTCGATAGTCCAAAGAAATCTAACTTCTCGCTGTCATGACAACGCATGCATACATTTCCAATAGTGTTACCGCTTGTACTCGTTTCATAGTTCAGGTATTTCTCCTTGTCAGCATTCAATACGACAATGATGTTATCATGTGCACATTCGTTCGTCGAATAATTCATCCTCACTTTTGTACAGATATGAATTGTGTGTTTATCCTTCCACTGCATAAAAAATACTGATTTAATGCATGCAGTAAACTAGGTAGTGTCGATAACCTGCCATAGAGTACCAATGGAAAAGCCGCGTCGTGTCCATGAACAAGCACAGAGTACGATTGGCATAGCCGTAAGCATATTTCATGTCATTTCAGGATTTAAGAAAATTAGAATTACAGAGAAACTTTTCATCTTCATGGAAAATAATTACAAAATCATAGTATAACTTTTCCTATCTTCCACCGAAAAATTTAGAATTGAACTTTAAATTTCTTTATGTCTTTGTGAAATAAAGAACTGACGTGGAAGATTTTTGTTTTCTTTGGTGAAATTAGAATTGAATTGTGTTCTTTGGTAAAATTCTGAAGAGAACTTGAACATTTTTAACTTCTATGAAAAATTTGGAACTGTATTTTAAATTTTTTCATCTGTTTGAGAAAAATCTGAACTGAAGTGGAAAATTTTTATATTTATTTTGGGAAAATAGAAATGATCAATAACTCATTTCATTTTCATTGATAAAATTCAGAATCGAAGTTGAAGTTTTCTTCTCCCAGAAAAATATTTAGAACAGAACTTTAAATTGGACTCTTCGAGAAAGAACGGAACTGAATTGAAGATAATTTAGAATTAAAGTGAAAATTTTTATCTTCATGGAAAATAATCACAATCATAGGATAACTTTTCCTACTTCTACGGAAAAATTTAGAATTGAACTTAAAATTTTTTATGTCTTTGTGAACTTAAAACTGATGTGGAAGCTTTTTATTTTCTCTGGTGAAATTATAATTGAATTTTGTTCTTTAGTAAAATTCAGAAGAGAAATTGAACTTTTCTAAATTCTATGAAAAATTTGGAACAGTATTTTAAATTGTTTCATCTGTTTGAGAAAAATCTGAACTGAAGTGGAAAATTTTTATATTTATTTTGGGAAAATAGAAATGATCAATAACTCATTTCATTTTCATTGATAAAATTCAGAATCGAAGTTGAACTTTTCTTCTCCCGGGGAAATATTTAGAACAGAACTTTAAATTTGACTCTTTGAGAAAGGTTGGAATTGAATTTAAGAAAATTTAGAATTAAAGTGAAACTTTTTAACTTCATGGAAAATAAACACAATCATAGGATAACTTTTCCTATCTTCTACGGAACAATTTAGAAGTGAACTTAAAATTGTTTATATCTTGGTGGACTTAAAACTGACCTGGAAGCTTTTTATTTTCTTTGGTGAAATTAGAATTGATCAGTAACTTATTTAATTTTAATTGATAAAATTCAGAAGAGAACTTGAACTTTTCTATCTTCTATGAAAAATTTGGAACAGTATTTTAAATTTTTTAATCTGTTTGAGAAAAATCTGAACTGAAGTGGAAAATTTTTATATTATTTTGGGAAAATAGAAATGATCTATAGCTTATTTCATTTTCATTGACAAAATTTCAGACTCGAAGTTGAACTTTTCGTCTTCCGTGAAAATATTTGGAATAGAACTTTAAATTTGACTCTTTAAGAAAGGTCGGAATTGAATTTAAGAAAATTTAGAATTATAGTGAAACTTTTTATCTCCATGGAAAATAATCATAATCATAGCATAACTTTTCCTATCTTCTACAGAAAAATTTAGAAGTGAACTTTAAATTTGTTATGTCTCGGTGAACTTAAAACTGAAGTGGAAGCTTTTTATTTTCTCTGGTGAAATTAGAAGTGAATTGTGTTCTTTGGTAAAATTCAGAAGAGATCTTGAACTTTTCTATCTTCTATGAAACATTGAGCCTGCTAGTAGTATCTTTATCTCTAAAAATTCTTTTTCTTTAATCTCTGACCTTTTCAATAGATATTCTGAACGTTTGACGTTCTAGCATACCCTAAAATAATGAAAACTTAACAAAATAATGCACAAAATATTTTTAATTAAATAATGAGATGTAGAATATTAATATAAAAATACGTTAAATACATTATTACACATTATTAGTACACTTGCGCTTCACTTTCCGTCAATTCATCTTTATATTCATTGATGATATTGTCTGCTAATGTCCTTTTTATTCTGCCTATGATTTCACTGTCTACTGTCACATTTTTTTTACATAGATGGCAGTTTTGGCATATTGACAAGATATGATTAATGACATTATTGCAGGAGTATGCTTGTCTTCTCCTTCTTGTTCTCTTTAAAATGCTAATACCGGAAAGATGATGATAGGATTTATCAACAGGTAATGTGTTACCAGAAACCCTAGTAAGGAGTTGTCCCCGATCATCGACAATTATTTTTAAGTTTGCATTCTCTTTGAGCACTAATTTCTCTGGTAATGATACTCTTGCATATCCACCGTTTATACGATTGAAATTCTTGGGTACTCCAAAGAAATCTAACTTCTCGCTGTCTTGACAACGCATGCATACATTTCCAATAGTGTTACCGCTTGCACTCGTTTCATAGTTCATGTATTTCTCCTTGTCAGCATTCAATACGACAATGATTTTATCATGTGCACATACGTTCGTCAAATAATTCATCCTCACTTTTTTACAGATATGAATTGTGTGTTTATCCTTCCACTGCGTAAAAAATGCTGATTTAATGCATGCAATAAACTAGGTAGTGTCGATAACCTGCCATAGAGTACCAGTGGAAAAGCCACGTCGTGTCCATGAACAAGCACAGAGTACGATTGGTAGAGCCGTAAGCATATTTCATGTCATTTTAAGATACGTAAAAAAGTTAAAAAAATACCATGTTAAAAAATTCAAGCAAGTATTTACGAATTGGGGAGGGGACTCTTTGAGGTTGGAAAATGGGTTTAGGAATGACATTATGAATGGAACTTGTTCAAAAAAGATATAATAAAGCCATAAAAAAGTATTAAAAAAAATTGAGAGGGAACTCTTTGGCGGGCCCTGGATGGGTGTTTGGTTGACCCTTGGGGGGTCGGTTGCCCCGTGGGGAGCCCGAGGGACCTGGGAGGCCCAGGGGAGGGCCTTTGGGGGTCTGAGGAGGGCGTTTGGGGGATAACATTTCGAAATTTTTACTTTTTAGTTTACTTTTTTTTTGCGGCGCATCCCTGCGGCGCATCCTGCGGCACTTTCCTGTGGTGCCTCCCTGTGGCGCATCCCCCGCGGCGCTTTCCTGACCCGCGGCGCATCCCGGCGGCACAGCCGGCGGTACGGGCCGGGCCCCCGGCGCCGCCCGGTGGCGCGGCGCGCCCCCGGGGGACGGTTGGGGACGGGAGGTGGGCGTTGGGGGCACAGGGTGAGCCTTTGGGGGTCTGGGGGGCACTTGAGGACCGAACGGGCCTTCGGGAGCTCGGTGAGCCTTTGGGGACCGGTGCAGGGCCTTTGGGGGTCCGGGGGCCAGTTGGGAGCCTGGGGGACATTTGGGGACCGGTGGAGGGCCTTTGGGACCCGGTTGGTCTTTTGGGAGCTCGTTGGGCCTTTGGGGGGCCGGGGGAGGGTCGTTGGGGGGGGGGGGTGGGCCTTTGGGGGCGCCGGTGGCCCTTTGGGAGCTTGGGGGACCTTTGAGGACAGGGGGCTTCCTTTGGGGTTGGGGTAGGGGGATCAGAACCCTTTGGGGTTGGGGTAGAGGACCTCACAACACTGTTCAAATGAAACTTGTGCATTATAACGACCACAGAGTTTCACCCTCAAATCCTCTTCCAAAATCTCTTCAAAAATCTTTCGCCGAAATAATTCCATAACCTGTCTAAAAAAGTTTCGCCAAAATTATCCCTAAACGTAATTCAGCGTGTTCCTTTTGTTTTTGGCATCTCTGCGCTAATGCATTTCAAATTAATAAAAAACCTGATTCCCGCGGTAAAACAATTCATCGTTAAGATGTTTCATGGAGAATTGTTTTCATGGCGTTTGGTTATTAATATCCTTTGGAGTTCGACCAAAAGAGTTGTTTCTGAGGCAAAGACATTAATGACTTGGATCTATTCCTGGAGCAGTACCTGTCAGACATTACTAAACTTTGCCCGGAAACAATTTGATTAATGACTGACAGCAAAGTGAGAAAAATACTGTTTTTCCATTCTCACTGACAAAAACCATAAAACATCCATAATTTGCTGTTGACATCCATGAAAGTGAGAAAGTTCCTGTTTTTTCATTCTCACTGACAAAAACCATAAAACAGACAAAATTCATGTTTTTCCATGTGAGAAAATTCCTGTTTTTTCATTCTCAGTGAGAAAACCATAAACCACGTGGTTCTATGCCCATATATGGTGTTAAAAAAAGTTGTAGGTGGCAGCAGGGTGTTCTCGTGGGGGTATAAGATAGCTTTCTACTCACAATTTAAGACCAAAAAGAGTTATATAAATACTTTATAAAAAAAACTTTTAAAAAACTACATTTTACAAATGGACTAAAAAATAGAAATTGAATTTTTTGGTTCTAAAGATAACTTTTGATATAAATCCCTTAAAATTTTCTGAATATTGTAAACTCTTTTACATAGACTTAGGCGCACCACGTTAAAAAAAAAAGTTTGAGTAGAAGAGTTCACAACATTCAAAATATTCAGAAAATCTTGAAGTATGTATATCAAAAGTATTCTTTAGGAACGAAAAATTTATTTTCCCCTTTTCAGTCCATTTAAAAAACGTGGTTATTAAGAGCTTTTTTTATAAAGTATTTATTTTCAACTCAATTTGTGCTTGCAAGGTTCAATTGATCAGACATTTTTAGAGTTTAGTGATAAAATTCGAGCATTCATGAAAAATCTTATGCTGTGGAAAAGTTGCAACGATAATGGCAAGTATGATTGTTTTGAAACACTAGAAACTTTTATTACTGAAAACCCAAGTGCAGCCTAAGATGAACGTACTGTCTGAAGTTTTCAGCCATTTATCACTGTTAAAAAATAATTTCGACGACTATTTTCGAGAAGAGATGTAGAAGTATGATTCGTTGGGGTGGATTTCATATGATTCATTACGGAAAATTTTTTGGCTTCCGACGATAGCGATTAGATGAACTCAGCCAGTTTTCGGAAAGATTCAATGGTTTGCTATCTCATACCATTCAAACCTCAAAAACTATCCAACTCACCCTCAGGGTCATCACTGCGGAGATCTACTTTTTATTGGATTTTGGTGAAAAAATTTATTAGATTGAGCTCAATTTTCCTATCAAACAGTTCTTGGTAACGAACAGTAAGTTCGTGGAGCGACCCGGCTCAATAGTAACTGAAACTCTAAAAAACGGAATTTTGATACGAATAGATACATCCCAGGAATCAGATTTTAATGCTGATTTCAAATATATAATTCTCATCAAGTAGTCTTACCCATCAAAAGTTGCGCGCCTGAAAAAATTTGCCTGATTTTCGATAAATGGGGGAAACACCCCCTAAAAGTTATAGAACCTTAATGAAAAGCATACAATCAGATTCAGAGTATCAGAGAACCCTAATGTAGAGGTTTTAAGCTCCTATCTGCAAAATCTGGAATTTTGTATTTATTGCCAGAAAAAGATCGCGGATGCCTATTTATTTGTTTCTTTTTTTCCCCAGGAGTGATCGTATTGACCCTTGTGGTCCTAGAATATCGTGGGAGGGCTCAGTCGAACGAAAATTAAAAGTGCCCTTTTAAGTGACCAAAAAAAAATAGAGGGCAACTAGGCTCCCTCCCACGCTCATTTTTTTCCAAAGTCACCCGATCAAAATTTTGAGATAGCCATTTTGTTCAACATAGTCGAAAACGTAATAAATATGTCTTTTAGGATGACTTAATCCCCCAAAGTTCCCGGGGAGAGGGCTGAAAGTTATGAACTTTACCCAATGTTTACATATAGTATTGGTTATTGGGAAGCATACAGATGTTTTCAAGGGGGATTTTTTTCTGGTAGTGGGGGGGGGGGGGTCGTGGGTTATGTTCGAGGATCTTTTCAAGGTGGAAGTTTTCATGGGGGAAGGGACAGTACTATGAAGGGGGTGTCGGATTTCCCAGTATTATTTAAAAAACGATCAGAAATTAAATTAAAAAAACAAGTTTTTCAACTGAAAGTAAGGAGCAACATCGAAAATTAAAACGAACAGAAATTATTACGTATATGATTGGGTTCGCCCCTAGTCAAGACCTCGCTCTTAAAGCCAAAGATTTGTTTAGTACTTTCATAAGAGCTATTTATTCTAATTAACAACCTTTGTGATTAAGGGGTAATTTTTAAAGAATTGGAAAAAAATTCGAACTTTAGCGTAAGGAGCGAGGTATTGACTAGGGGGCGAACCCCCTTAAAATACGTATTAAAAATATATGAATATAAAAATTCGTTACGTAAGTTAATTCGTAGGTTACATATATTTATTACTAATAAAAACATTCGTAAATAAAATTTAACAACTTTCGAGAAAGCCATTTAACCAAATAAAAGTAAAATTAATATGCAACTTTTGTTTTAATTATTCATGTACGGTGAGCGAAAATCAAAACCTGCAATAATTCAAAAACGTTCAAAAATTAAATAAAAAAAAACAATTTTTTTTTCAACTGAAAGTATGGAGTAACATTAAAACTTAAAACGAAGAGAAATTATTCCGTATATGAAAGGGGCTGTCCCCTCCTCAACGCCTCGCTCTTTACGCTAAAGTTAGACTCTTTCTCACAGCGCTATTTCTTAAAACAATAGAAACTTTAGCGTAAAGAGCGAGGCGTTGAGGAGAGGACAGCCCCTTTCACATACGGAATAATTTCTGTTCGTTTTAAGTTTTAATGTTGCTAACAACAAAAGCACGAAGAACAATAGGGGAATCTTTTTGCAAGTGCATTGTCTTGCAAAAAGATTTCCCTATTGTTCTTTGTGCTTTTGTTGTTTGTTATGGAAAGGCAGTGTGGTCTTCGTCACTATTTTTAATGTTGCTCCTTACTTTCAGTTAAAAAAAACTTGTTTTTTTTTTAATTAATATGCAGCCAAACACGATCATGTTGCTGATTTTGCCATGACACGCAGGAGGCACCGAAAAAAGACAAGTTATCTTGATATCTATAGACAGACTTTCACTTTGCCAGTGTACAAGCTAAAAGGTTTTTAGAAATCTTAAAATCTTCTAGAAAAAGTTGAACAGATGTTCATTTTAATTTTTGAATCAACAAAACTTAATTAACAAAACATTAATATTGAGTCAGTAAGAGAAAAATAAGCCCTCCTATCAATAAAACCTCCTAACATAAATACAAGTGCCGGTGGCACCAATTCACAAAAATGTAGAGGGATGCAATATTTTTTTTTTTCACTAAAAAATGAAGATATAAAGAAAAAAGTACTTTACAAAGGTATATATATATATATATATATATATATATATATATATATATATATATATATATATATATATATATATATATATATATATATATATATATATATATATATATATATATATCACGATGCGGTTAATTGAGCAGCAGTGCATCATGCTCATTGCTCAATTCAAATTTGAGCATGATGTGACTGCTATACATTCCTGCTATACGACGTGACTGCTATGCTATTGAAAATGTCCCAGTTTCAGATATTTAAAGCATGACGTGACTGCTATATATCCTTGTACCAGAGAATAGCATCAGATCAACGAATGAATAACGAACAGATAAGGAGAATAATCTTCACAAATTCAAAGTAAAATCTTGCTCAAATAAATTAACTAGAATTCCCAAGGATTTTACTAGGTTTAATTGATTTTATTAGATTTTACACCTGTTTAGCTAAATTTACTAGGTGGAAAAGCTTTTTACTAGATCTAGAACAATTTTACTAGGGGTGGAAACCACGAGCACCCTTGGTAGGTGACTAATTAATTCTACAGAATTTTCTTGGGGTAGAACAATACAAGAAGCAACGCTTCTCCAGGTTATAAGGTATGAAAAAATTGGGCCATTATGTTCATTATCGATGAAATAAAATCAGCCATTTAAATTACCAGCAAGTTGGTACGTTCTATTTACCCCCCCCCCCCCCCCCGAAATATGTCGCTTAGTAATCCCCCTTGTCTGTACAACGTAAATTGTCAGTTTTATGATTTCTTTTATTGTTATTCATGTAGTTTCATCGTAGCTCGCTCTTTTGTCGCAAAACTACTTTAAAGATCTTCTGGAGAACCATATGGGTTCTGGGCAGCCTCAGTTGACAAGCTCCGTTCTATAGAGACTTTTGTACACATTTCCCTTAATGATAGTAAAAGTCCTTGGAGACACTGATCAAAAAACTGATTCAATGATTAAGTCCTTTGAGAAAAAGCCCGGTGGCTCAAAAACGGACATACTTTCACATACACCAGTATCTTGCGCATATGGCACCAAAAACAAGAAAAAAAAATGATTATAAGGATTATAGCTCACTGATTGAAGGTGCAAAAATATCTCCACTGAACAAAATGAGAGGATTGAGATGATCGAATGACTTCAGTGCAGTTTTAAAACGTGCAGCACCACCGATTGGTTCTTGGGTTTGTGACTCCACGTTGTAAACATCATTGAAGTGGAGGATCGTCAAGTCAATTCGCGTCATTTGACTCTCACTTTGACTACCACTAAAGCACTGGAAAAGAGAAAAGAAATAACGAGTTATTTCTAATATAGGCACAGATTCGTTTAGAAATTTGTGCACGGATATGACGCGCAGAATTCTCCCTCATAATGCAGTGATTTATCTCGTGTTTGATTGATTTTTTTTTTCAATTTAATGTGTAGATTTTTTCCATGGCATTTCTGGTAATTTTTTTCCACGTTTTTTCGGTCTTTTACACGCTAGGAAGATAGAGACAACATTTGAAAATAAATTGCGAAAAGATTGGAATCAGACACAACTTCCTAAATTTATTTTATTTTTTTATTATTAGTGTTTTCTCGTCTACTAGTTTTTGGGTAATTGAAAGGTTATTTTCTTTCTTCCTTAGAAATGTTTACAATATATTTTCTTCTTTGTCGCCTTACTGGCTAAAAGTCTTGTACTTTATTCTCTCTCTTTTTTTATGCTTTGCAGCAAGATACATGTCCGTAAATACGAACTGTCAAAGAAGACAAAAAAGCTGTTTTCTGTGAATAGTCAAAATTTTAAAAATGGACAGGTATATTATAAAATTCTGATATTAATATTGTTTGACATTCAGTGCTTACGATTCATTTTCTATTAGAATTTGAATTATCAAAGTTGATTTCTATTAGAATTTGAATTAGTAAAATATTGATTTCTAGACATATTCAATTTCTGCCGTTTGCAATACATATATTCTTGGGAATTTCAAAACTGATAGTTTACCCTAGCTTGGAATACAAGGGAGTAGTGGTGACAACCTCCTCCCGATGTCTCTGAAGAGTAGTATGTGCAAACAGAGCCCTGTCATTGCTAATTTCAGCAGCAATCCAGTCATTGGCCACCCTGGCAAGTGTCTGACCATGAAACAGGGTATTTTGTGAATACACTTACGAGATTGAATGGATTGAAGCCTTTAAAGGCTGCCAAAGTCAAGCATAGGGGCTCAAACCCCTGGACATCTGAATCGCCAAGCATGGCACAAGAAAAGGTGCCTTGAGAAGCAATCTGAAGCAAGAAAAAGAAGTTCTCTTGTTAGCAACGGTACTTAGGATCAAGTACTGTTTGCTGTTGATGGCTGGCAAGTGGTGCACGATTCTCACCTCCGGTGTCGCTTACTTAAGCCAGACTGAAGTTGGCGGGTGGGGTTCTCGGGATAGAGGGAAACAAGGTTGGACACCTTGACACTACCAGGGAAGCTTCTTCTTTAAATTGAAAAAAAGTGGTAAGCCCTATCTCGACTTACTTCGCCCAAAGGGCACCAATAACCCAATGGCTATTTATGTGTGAAGGCAATTTTGTCTGAGCCTCGACTCAGTTTTCTGACTACGCTCATAATTACAACGACAGTAGCAATAACTAGCAATACAAAAGCCACATGTGATAATAATGGAAAACAAGAGGACCTATTTTCAAAAAAAGAAGAAGAAGAATGTAACAAAATTCACCATGAACTAGCTACTAGCTTTGGCTAGCATTTACAGTCCTGTATTATAAGCATGCACA
The DNA here is from genome assembly GCF_049724085.1 of Artemia sp. Qi Xiang Cuo. Lineage (NCBI taxonomy): Eukaryota > Metazoa > Arthropoda > Branchiopoda > Anostraca > Artemiidae > Artemia > Artemia sp. Qi Xiang Cuo. The sequence goes on from NC_142805.1 coordinate 35,464,335, forward strand.
ACTGCAATAGGTGAATCCATTAGAGTACTTTTCGTTGAAGCGTGTTACAATTTTAATCAGCCCAGGACTAACATCATATCCTTAAGCAATTTGTCACGCCACAAATCTTGCTTCAATAGAAAGCGATATTAATAAAATTACTAATAGCATAAAATATAAACAAAATAATAAGATACGTGTAATATTTAAGACAAAATATAATTAGAACAAATAAGAAATAGTCAAACTTGCAACTGTCTTTTTAACCAATGTTAAATAACAGTATGGACCCCTCCCCCCACACAAGATTTTTTTTTATTTGTATGTGATGCTTAAAAGGCCCAGTAAAAGGTTCAACAAAATCAGTCTATGTGTACCATTCATGTTGTCGAATATTTAGGATAAACTTTGAATACAGTGAAGTCAGGAGTACCAATTGAGGTGTAGGGGGTAATTTCTCCCTAGGCTATGTTCTCTTCTCTAGATTTTGAAAAAAGAACCTTTTTTAGTATTTTCACTGAAAAAAAAATAAAATCCCCCCCTTCTAGATATTTAAAAATACCTGTTTTTGTGTCTTCATTATTATTTTTTTAAATCCTTGCCCCTCCCCCTACATTTTTATAAAATATTGCTCTAAAATAGGCCAACGCAGCCATGTTGGCCTCAGGCAGTTTAATGCTGTGATAATTTATCTTTGTACTAGTAGCATTCATGTTGCAGAGTTAATCTGCCCTACACGCTACCATAAAACTAATTCAATAAACATTTAGTCTTAAAAGCAGGGGTAAATGAGGGCGACTTGTTGTGCCACGACGAGGCTGTCAAAAGTAAGTCATACTCGAAGTGTCCGAATAGTACATTTTCAAAGCTTGGAAACACTACGACAATCAGTAACATCCTCTAGTTACAGAAATAAACACAGTAAATGAGCCATAGTACAAAATCCAACCTGATAGAAAACCTTTTTGATATTCATTATAGCACTGAAAGTGTATTACTAAATGAAGAGTTAGCTTCATTGCTAAGTCAAGAAGCGTGAAAAAATAACGAGTAACCCGGGAAAAAGTCGTAATAGAGGAGCATTATGTAAATAAATTAACTTTCATTGTCAAAACTATGATCTAATGGTTAAGATAATTAGTTTGGTTAACAATGATTCTTGCAGCATTCAAGATTTCAGTGAAAAATCTGAATAAAGGAATGTCATCTTTCAGACCTGATTTTTGCCTCTAAATAATTGTTTTCTTCTTTTTTAAGAAGAAATCTTCATGTCACATCTTCATTTGTTTCGTAGATAGAGGGGGAGTAGACAGAATTCATCCTACGTTAATGTGTTAGCCAAAAAAAAAAAAAAGAAAGATAATTGTATAACGAGAAAGGGGGACTGACTTTTCCAGTTAAACACCTGGATTTCATATGCCAGGTGAGGCGGGAAACGCATGGTCCTACTGCAAGTATGAGAATGGGAGTGAGAAAGGAACTGAGACGATAGAATTAAAGACGCTGACAATTTCTACGTTTCCCTGAATGTTATCAGAAACGCCAGAACTATACCTGATGCACAAGCTGTATCCTTGGGGAACATTGTTTTTAATTTTGAAAACTGAATTAGAAATTAAAGAATAATATGTGACTGATTTTTTAAGTTGCGATTCAGTGACCACTATTTTGTACAAATCATGCTAATTATCGATTTTAGAATTGATAAAAGATAACAGGATAGGAATTAATTCACCAGGGTGAACTCTATGTTAATTTTAGCTAGTTTTAAATTTTACAAGTGCATGCTAATCCTAGTTTGCCATAGTAAGTAAAAGCACAGTGAATAGAAACAACCATTATAATCTTACTTTATATCGTAGGCAGGGCAATAGTGCAAAGTATAGAGCAAAGTAAGCTCTAGGAAGTGGGCTGTATTTTTTTTCACTAAGGCATTTCATATGGAAAGAGTTGTCGTAGAAACTTCGGAAGGGGCTCATTCAATTGCAAATTGAAAGTTATAGTGCTCTTTTTAGAAGTCAAAAGATATTGCAGGGCAACCAGCCCCCTCCAGAGCCTCTCTTTCCCCAAATACTTCCGATTAAAATTTTGTGATAGCCATTTTGTTCAGCATAATTGAAAAGTCCAGTGACTATCCCTCTAGGGATGACAACCCTCCCATACATACACAGCTTTTGGGGTAAGGACTGTAAGTTATGAAATTCGTCCCTTATTTATATCGTCAGTTGGATATCCAAAGGACATATTTCCATAAATACAAATGTGCAGAAGAGCAGAAAACAGCCTCACAACTTTTTTATTTCCCCTCTGATAACCGTAAAACCAAAACGGATCGCTATGTAAGAACAATACACATCAATATATTTTTGTTTTAGGATTATCGGAAGGGAAATAAAAAAGGTGCGAGGTTTTTTTTCTGCTTCAGGTAAAGCTTTCAGGGAATATCGAGGAAAGTGTTTAACTAAATCAAAACAAACTATGTGCATGCAGGTCGTCAAAAGGTCGTATCTCAGGAATGGCTTAGGGTGTTTCGTTGAAACTTTCAGAGATTGATTATGGGGGTAATCAATTAACCAAAAGACACTATGCACATACTACGACTAATAAGTACTGCTTCTACTGCAACTATTACTAAGGCTAAGGGTATTAAGGTTAAAATTTCAGGGAACATAGTGGAGAAAGTAGAAATAAATACAAAAACACTAAGTGCATATAGGTTGTCAAACGGGCATATCAGCAATATCTTAGGAATGGCTTAGAGCAGAGGTTCTTAAAATTTTCAAACCACCCGCTTCCCCCAACCACTTTGGCAAATCCTAGACGTGAGCACCCTCCCCCCCCCCTCATTAAACAATTTTAATAGTCATGTTCAGAGTACCATAAACTTAAAAATAGATAACATATATAGGCTAATATTGATATTCACATTACAAATTTATTTTAAACTGAACATAAAACTCAACCACCTTAAATTCAACCACAAACAACTCAACCCCCATCAACTCGATCACCAAACAACTCAATCTTCCTGAACTCAACTATCTTGACAAGCACCAAACAACTCAACGACCGCATAACTCAGCCTCCATCAACTCAGCCACCACATAACTCAGATCTGTTTCAATTCAGATCTGTTGATCAATCACCAACTCTTGGTGGACATTCACACCCTGGTGATCCGATCAGTGTGAGGACTTCTTAAATAAAGTCCAACATTAAACAAGCAGCAACCACTTCCTGTGTGTCAACTAGAAGCCTTTATGGGAACAGCTTCAAATTGAAAATGAAGACGTACTTGTTGCAACGCCTTCAAATAGTGCATTAGAAGAGTCCATTCGTTGAGAAAAACAAAAAACAATTATAATCCTTGAGGACTCCAGGCGATGGCCTTTGAACTCCAAATTTATAGCTTTACGATTCTGGAAAAAAATATTCCTAAATTAAAAATTCGTTTTGTGCCATAGAGATAAGACTGCAATATCTTGAGAGATCAGTACTATTTTTAGGTGATTGAACATTCAAGGTTGTGCCCCAGCTTTTTTCCAGCTATATACAGTACATGCAAAATTTGGTGATTCATATCTACCATGCACTTATTTTCTTTTGCCTGATGAGGCAGAAAGCACATATCAAAGCATGCTACAAGCACCTAAGGACTTGGTTCCAAAAGCAGATCCCACTAGAATTCTGACAGATTTTGAAAAAATCCCTATAAACGCTTTTCGAGTTGAGTTTCCATTTTTTACACTACTGGGATGTCTCTTTCACTTTTCAGAGTCTATCATAAGAAAAGTTCGATCGCTGGGCCTCAAGCAAGAATGTGAAAATGATCCTAATTTTAATATCCTTGTCAAAAAATAAGTTTTGACCAGGAAAAAATTGGTATAGAAATGGTTTCTTCACCATCCGGACCGGAAAAAAATGCTTAACAACATATCAAAAATCTAAATCTCTAGCTCGATGCGAAATTGTTTTTTTTTAATGTTTTTTTATTTCTTTTCTCAAAAACCGGGAAAAAAATTAAAAACGTAAACTATCTAATGTTTTACACATCTTTTTAGATCAGCTTTTGGCTCTGAATTCATTTCTGATACTCATTTCATTACCTGACCAAAAGAAAAATATTTATCAGCAAAAAAAAAATGGGGAAAAAACTGTGTCTTTGGGGAAAAAAACTCTTACCAGTGTTTATCAAGGTCTACTACGGAATAAGTTTGTCGTTCTTGTAGTCTATTTGGCTATGTAAACGAAAGGCTTAGAAAAAAAAGACTAAACAACAATAAACAGGAATGATGAAACACCTCAGCGCCAAACACCATGAGACAAGGTAGGTTCTAACTTAATGTCTTCAGAGAAAAGCTTTTATCTTATTTTTCAAATATATAGAAATTGCACATCATCAAAATGTAGGATATAGATTTTTCATCATCACAGTTAACTGTTATTCTTCTTCACTAAGTTCTTCTTCTTGAAACTTCGAATTGTTGCACGAGCTTCCCTTACAGGTCCGGCAGGCTATAGGCTAGTAAACTCAAGTCTGTTTTTCTTACAGGTACACTTTTCACTATCACAGCCGTCAATACGACACGAATATTTGATAATTTTCAGCAGCTGAGACGGAGGGGCAGGGAGATCTGTTTTTATTGGCGCAAAAACTTCGTTATCCTGCAGTTTTCATCCCAGGCGTAAAGGGTCTACTGGGTTCCCGATCCAGATTTGAACTTGGCAGTAGACACGTAGCGAGTGGTACTTCGCTGCTGCCTGAGTCGGTGGCAGTTCTTGCGGAAGCACGAAAGTGGTGGCAGTGCTCACTTTTCTGTGAAAGATTAGCTTTCTGGCAGTGTCCAGGTTCGAAACATCAGGGCAACCGCACAGTATCAACAATGCTCGCTCTCCTGCTGCCACGATATCGTCAAGCGATGCGAGCTTGTCGCCAAATATAGCAGCGCTGTCCCTGAAACTCTTGTTGGAAAGTAGCAGCTGAACGGCTTTGCCCTTTCCTATTCCGTAAAGGTGAGAGGTTGTGTCACAACCCAGCACGGCATGACAGAATGGTATCAGATTGCTGACATCTGTTCCTAGCTTCTGCTTCATCTCACTAATATCCCAAGCTGTACTAGTACCGCCAAACTTAGCTTCAGGTTAGAAATATAAACGCCCGGAACGCGAATCTGATCGACTGATCAGAAGAACCAAGATGTCAGTATCATCAGCAACCACGATTGTGTCTGTAAGACTAGCAGCTTCTACGGCTTTTTCTACAATCAGAACGTCGGGGTCTCCTTCCGAGTGGAAAATTCGGAAACCTACGGCTTCCAAATGGTTGCTGAGCAGCTTCATGAAACGTCCTTTGTTTGTCTTACATGAAAGAAACTCTTCTTTCTTCATGCAGAGGGTCATCTCTTCGGTGAAAAAAACTTGGCGACCAACCATCCTTGCTCGACGTAAATGGGTAGCATCTTTGATTGCTGGAGCAACTTCATATCCGTCAAATACAACGATCGCACTAGGGTACCTTGCTTTTACGTAATGGACGTATGAAGCAAAGATGACCTTGAAGGTTGACCCTACCTTCCATGGAACTCGATGTAGAAGAGAACCACCATCCAAGATGATGTTACACGCAGAAGCAGGTCTTGAGGGTTACTGAGTCTCGATCCCGCAAGCCTGAAAGACCGCTTTTGCAAGCTCTGGCTTATTTGCTTTTCTCATAAGGCCATCGCTTTCGAAAAGAGAAGGAGGAATCGTAAAAAGTTCGTACTTGAAGTATTCTTCTCGGAGGTCAGTTCGTTGGGCTACTATTATAAACCGCTGGAAAAGGAGTGCCGGATCTATGTGCGCTACCACAGAGGCCCCCTCTTTTTTGGCATTCATTAGGGTCACTTGGTCTTTTTTCTTGAAGACTTGCTCCTTCAAGGTTTTTCCCGTCATCTTAATTAGAATCAACTTTCCAGCAACATCGGCCTCGTCAACATTAATATCTTGGGAAGAAGTTATGCCGTTGGCAATATTTCTAAGCTGATTGTCACCTCTGAACGGAGGAGATTCTCCGAAGTATCCGACGAGCTTCTGGGTATCGTCGAAGTCACGCTCCTTTCTACTGGAACTCATGTCGTGGTGCTGCTCACTTGTCGAGTAACCAATTTTTGTCAAATTTTGCATCAAGAGGTTGATCTCCAGGCATGCTGGTCTTGACAGAACCCAAATGGCTCTCTGCTGTTCTGTCATCCCACCTCCAGTTGTAAGACCGCCCAATGTTTTCATATTTCTCATATACTCCTGCTCGATGACAAGATCTGCCGAGAGCCCAGCCCAGCGTCACTCTGATCTTCTAAAGGTGTGCCCTCCCTGTTCAAATGCTTCAAAGATAGTTGAGTGACTAGTTTGAAGCTTAGCCATCTCTTGCTGGTATATCCAGACCGACTTGACATAGAGGTTATGTCCAGATGCTGCTAGAAACGGAAGCATCTCTACTGCAGATTGTAGGTACAAATCCCACAGGCCTAGTCTCTCGACACGTATGAACTTAAGCAGTATCCCAAGCATGTCAAGATACTGAAACCAGAGCTTCGCAGTTCTCTGAGTCAGCAGGTCTTGGCGTCTCTGCTTGAGAAAGTTTTCAAGTTACTTGAGCTGGGGATCATGACTGAGATCTTCGGGTGGGAGGTATCCATCCAGTACGTTAGCGAAGACAGTAGACATGTCTAGAGACGTCAACGTCGCTTGCTCTTCTTCGAGATGAGCATATATGGCTGAGCTCCCGAGAATGTGAGATCGAACAGCTCTAGAAATCGCTTTTCCAGAAAGAATGTGTGGCACTGCACCAGTCGCGTATACCAATTCAAGAACCTCTTTCAGACCAGAACCTTGCATGAGGTGTCCTATGCATCCGACGAAACTCATCATCAAATGAAAACCGCTTAACTTGAGAACAATACTACTCAGCTCATTCGGCACCAGCAGTAGAATACCATATATTTAAAATATAAGATTCTTTCCTTCTAAAGATGATTCGGGCAGAAATTAAACGTTCCCTAATTGAGTTCAAATACCGCTTCCAAGAGTCTAAATTCATAATCAGCAAAAAGAGAAATCGCACTTCTAGCTTCAGTCAGACAACGGCGCTAGTCGTTCGAATTTCGCTAAGATAATGGTAGCAAAAAAAATGCAATGCACAACATTTCAAAGGAAGTTTAAAAGGCAAAAAAACTGTGTGAACTCCTGAATCATCTGAAAAATCTTAAAGAGATTATTGGACGAAGATTTGCGTCCTTGGGTCACTTGGTCCAATGGCAGGCAGTCCCTACAGCGCAGGACAAAAGAACTGCGTTTGGGAGTGGGGTAAATGTGTTTTTTAATTTTTAATCTTAAGTCAGACCTCAAACGATTGGTACCGCAAATAATCTCGGTCACCATTATTGTCATTGAAGTAACCCGTTGCTGTACAACTAAGCATGTAAGTTCAATAAATCTATTGTCTTTTTGTATGTGTTTATTTCGTTTGTATGTCTGCGTCTAGTCCGAGAGTGGGTAATTAGTTCGCAAGTCTCCAAGGTAGACGCTCCCAAAGGAATCTGATCTCCAGATAGCCCGAGAAGAAAAGGCCACGCTTTTTCATCCCTACAAGCACCAAAAGTTGTCATCGCCACAGCTTAGAAAGAGTTTCTAACCCCTGCTAGCCTATAAGAATTCGTATCTCTTAAGCAAGATCTAATTGTACCGCGGAAACAAAGCTCTGAGACTTCAGTATTTCTAGTTCAATAATTTATAATTCCTCGTAACTTTTAACGGATTAAATTAGATGAAATAATTCAAAGATATTCAATATCAGCATTAAAATACAATTCGATTAATATGTATATTAGAGGAATTACGGCATCCGGTTCAAATGTAAGAAATAAGAAATAGGGAAGTAAACCTATGCCATTCATATCTGATTTATTGAGAAAACCGGGTTTTGTTTTGATTAATAAGAATACGTTTGATCCAAATACTAATATTTCTATTACAAACCATAACAAATAATATCTTCAATATTTCTTCAATGGTACAATTCGTCGTGTCGGACTTGAGGATCTTCATAGACTTCCACCAGAGCGGCTGGTCAAATGTGAGAACGGGTGTGAATCCGTAGGTTCTGCCTTGCGAAGCTACAAAGCGCAAGGTTGAGTAAAGGCAGGATTCGTTGCTAGACGGGAGGTCAATCATCGGCAAAAACAAGACGCTTGCCTTGCTGCGAAGGTTTCCCGTTTCATGATGTATTTGGTTAGAGAAAACTGACTGCATGCATCCATTCCAGCTCGGTCTTGGGACATTCAGGAACCCGGTAGCTAACCAGAGCTGATCGAGGGAGGCATACGGGTCGTTGACATTTTTGCCAGGAATCTTCTCATATTGCACCTTTGAAAGCACTGTCTCACTTAAGCGGTAAGGCTAGATGGCAATTTTTCCTTTTTCGGAAGCTTCAACTAATTAAACTTCAACTCTCGGAATGGGTGATCGGCTGTTAATGAGAGGAGGCTTGACTGTCGCTAGCAGAGCCATCCCATGGAAATGTTTTCTTCCGTCCATCGTGCAAACATCGTAATCTGCATTATCAGCTACATGCTGCACAGCATGTGCGGAAGTAACTCCTGCAAGAATAGATTCATCATGGACTGATGCACAGCGTTTAAATTTCTGGACTTCAGCATAGGAGGAGCAGAATCCATGGCTGTGTAAAGTTTCAATAAGAAATCTGGACTTGAAATGGTGATCCAGTTGCACTGCTAAACCTAGTTGCAGTGGACAAATGAGGGCACGCGGGCGAGCTGCTTGAACGATGGAATTGCCAATGGCAAGCACTTTGAAGGAAATATCGGTTCCAACGAATATTCCATCTAAGAACAACATTAGGCTATTAGGTAGAGCGCCTTTCATCTTTTTGCCAGAAGAAATCTGCTTTGCGGTCATACATGATTCTTTCTGTGATGGCAGTCCTTTGATATCACTTTTGGTAGTCTTTGTTGTTGATCTAATAAGGTTGATTTTCTCATTCTCTTCGTTATTGGTTTTGTCCAAGAAATAAAAATTCTGGAGTATCGCTGATACTTTTTCTTCGAATGTCACCACGTCAGCCTTACCGTCAATAGTTGCAAATACTAGCTTGTCACTGAAATATTCCAGAAGCTTGCTCTTCAAGTACTTGTTAGGGTACGGTTCAAGGTCCGTCTCATTCAAAAGCTCTCCCATTTTAACAACAAGTTCACTGACTGTATACTGCTCTTCGTCATTTTCTTCGAAAAAAGTAGCCAGCTTAAAAAAGCCTAATATCTTTCATCTTGACTTGGCCTCCCCCTTTTTGGAGGTTTTTTTTATCTGGCTCAGTATTTTCGAGTAATCCAAAAAGTTCTTGCGTCGCAAATCTGGCTCGAAGGCTGTTATTTAATTGAAATATTGAAGAACAGGCTTTGTGATAAATTGCGTCAACTGCGTGCAGGTCTGACACTGCACATATTCGGCGGAAAACGTTATTTGACCAATCAGCATCACGGCTTTTGCACACTGCCTTTATACTCTCTTCAAAGTCTTTAGTTAGAACCTTGTACCACTCGTGTCTTTTTCTGTGGGTAGTGTTGAGATTTATCCCTGTAGTGCAGAAAAAACAACACTCTTGGAAGTTGAAACTTGGAGTCCGTGATCGGAGTACCACTTTTTCTGCTTCCGTCTTTTCTTGCAAGGTTCGTCGTCTCTCATTCTCAATTTTCGACAAGTATATTTTGTTTGCGAAAGTTTTTCTGCAAGTAACATGGACTTCTTTCCCTGCCTCGACAGAGATGCTGGTACCTCTCGTTTTGCTAGCTTCATTGATTGCCGTAGCTCCTTTTTCTGCCAGTACCGACGATTCTGAGGTGTCTATTGAATGTTCACAAAGGGGACATAAAACTGCGATCTCCACCATCTAAAAAAGAGAACTGGGAATAAGTGAGTATAAGTAGTATAAGTATAAGTAATAAGTGAATGTAAGTATGGGAATAAGTAGAGCTGTCGGTGAATGTTACAACGAAAACCCTGATTCTGAACCGAAAAATCTGTAGCTAAACACTCCCCAGTTCAGATAGGTTGCTTAAAATAAATGAGCTGTCAATCTTATTGAGGGCCGGCGTCGAGTATCATGGGTGTTTTTAAGATTCTCGACCAAGGAAATCTGACAGTCATATCCGCGAAAGGGACCGGCGATAGTTGATAGTACTCTCGCTTCCACTAGAGAAATTGCTTTTTCGTTCCGCCTAGCGGCGTCAACCGTGCTGCACTCTAGCGACTTGTTTGCTGTACTTAAGTTTTCTTCAGACAGATGGCGCTGATAAAATATGTGTCTGAAAAGAGAGGTAGGACGAGTGTAGTCTTCTTTTCTTTCTATATTTCCTTCCTCCGATTCCTTTCCGCTTCCTAGTAGTTACGTTACAAAAGCATCGGCAAGAAAAACAAACAAAAACGCACCTGTGTTAAATCTCTGCTCGGACTCCAAAATACTTTCCATCTGAGGATTTTTTTTGCAGATAAGTGGCTCTACAAGGCTCAGCAGACTGAAGCAACTTTGAAAAGAGTGTAAGATCAAGGCATGGTGTAACAGAAAGTGAATATCAGAAGGGACTTTCCAACTGGTTGAAAATGTCGTCAACAATAAAGCTCGGTAGGAAAAGAAATGGATTCGGAACGCCGGTAGGCTATTTGTTCAGATGGGGAAAAATGAAGCAAAAATTCGTGCTCCTCTTCGAAAAATACCCTGTGATCATTTGTCGCTTGATTTTTATTTTTTTTTTTTATTTTTTTTTTTTTTTTTTTTTTTTTACTTCATAAAAAAAACAAAAACAAAACATAAAAAAGAATTAAATTATTAAACGTGATGTTTATGTATAATAAAAGAGCACAAAAACAATCGTTTCTTAAAAGGGAAACCATCAATAAACTACTTTTCTTTTCACGGTTCCTCATTCTCGGATTCTGGAAATATCTAAAAAATAGGCGCAAAAAACGTGAGAAAAAGGCAATTTCGCAACGGGATGGAGATTTAGATTTTTGATATGTTGTAGAGCTCTCTTTTCTGAACACAGTGGTGCAAAAATAATTTCTAAACCAATTTTTTCCTGGTTCGACCATTTTTTTCCGTATCTTTCCCCTACTATATCTCAGCCTTAGCTTCTGTTCCATTACAAGATATTGAAAGTGTTTGATGAACTCAGTGGGTATTTCCTCAAGGAGATAATTACGATTCTCTCTCGAGGTACTTTAATGATACCTATGTACGTGTCATTGAATTGCCAAACTTGCATTACCAAGATTTTTACCAGTCTCCTAATAACACACTGAAAGTGCATTGAGTTGCGTCATGAAAACTACAAATGCCAGGGAGGGTTTCCACAATACATTTAAAGGAATTTTCATCTGCACTCATCCAAGACTTTGGAAACTATTTGATGGAATAAAACATGACATTGCTGTTTAATGTCTGGTGGCATCACAGATTACTCAACAGCAGAGTTAGAAATTTTCAAAATACAAAATACATGCTCAACAACTTTCAAGACAAGTTCAAACATACCCTTAGGAAGAAAACCGAATGAGACACCTGAAAGCAATTGCTCACATATACAAGGGTAAAAGATGCTTTGAATGTAAAAATAGCCACAAAGATGTGTTTTTCATTAACTTTTGTTATATATTACCCCTTTATTCCAGTGTTTGTGTGTCCCACAGTTTGTGTGTCTGGTCAGATAGAAACTTAAATAAATTTAGAAGATAAAAACACAACGTTAAGGATTTTATGAAAAAATGGCAGAAAAATAAATACATTGCCCAAACATATTTTGCTCTCTGGAGTTGAGTTCTTCTCTCTTTGGGTTGCGTTTTGCTCTTCAGAAAAATGGCAACAATTGCAATCTTCCGTTTTTTGCTTCTTTTTGAAACAATATATTAAAAAATCCCTCATGAGACAAAAAATAGAAACGGATCTGAGTTATGTGGTGCTTGAACTATGTGGTGCTTGAATTTATGGTAGTTAAATGAGAGTTGAGTTCAGGGTGGTTCTGTTGTTTGGTGGTGTTTGAATTTAAGGTAGTTGAATTCAAGGGTACTGGCAGAAAATGTTCCAGGGGGGGGGGGGCAGACGCCAAAATAGCAGTGGTGATTGGGTGACATGAATTATATTTCAGGATATTTTTTTGTATGAATAAGTTTATTTTTAAATAATTTTAGGAAAAAAATATCAAATAAAAATAGAATTTAATTTGAATGCAAATTGAAACAAAATACTGTAAATTTTAAACGACAAGGATTCCTGACAAAAGGATCACTTTGTTTAGTCAATAACATATTTAACTATTGTGCATTTAATCTTAAAAGAAAATCCAACTCAAATTATAGAAAGATTTATTGCTTCCGTGGATTATAAACAGATGTAGACTCGTCTTTATGCAGTTTCCTACGCCTTAGAATAGTTTACAGAAGGAGTAGAAATACTCAAAAATCCTCCTGCCTGCATAGATTCCACGTTTTGTTTTTAAAACGGCCATGTAAAATTTACCTCTTTCATAACAGGTCAGTTCTCCCTCTCGAACTTAAATCCCTTATATATTCATTTAAAAAATTACAGAATAGCAAAAACTAAATTTAAACTTACAATCTAGCTCTCAAATTGATCCCCTTTCTTTTTATTATCCTATTCAACTAAATAAAATGAACAGGTAAAAAAAAAATTCGTCACGGGAGGATGTTATCAAATAGTTTGTGATAAAAAACTGGAAGTAAAAAATGACTTGGGCCAATATTCACCAAAACTAAAAATGGAATTCTCAAGGACAATTGCTAAACTGGCAGTACTGGCTTTTTGTGCTGCTTCTAAATATATAAAATTCTTTCCGTTTATTGCTACCCACCCAAAACTAAAAATCTGAGAAAATTTGCCTGATTTTTGAAAAAAGGGGAAACACCCAAAAAAGCAAGTGATCTTATTGAAAATCCCTTTATTAGATACATCATATGAGAGAACGCTACCATAGAGGTTTCATGCTCAAATCTTTAAAATGTGGAGTTTTGCATTGTTTTTCAGAAGAAACATCACCAATGCATATTCATTTATTTTGCTTTTTCTCAGGGGTGATTGTAACAAACCGAAGGTCTAAGATAATTGGGAGGGAGGTCAATCAAACGTAAATTTAAAGCTCTTTTTTAAGTGACCATACAGGTTGGGTCAGGGGAAAGTCTTGTTTTCTGTCATTTTAGGACACCAAACTACGACTTTACCCCAAAGAGGACGAATTTGCAATCAATTTAAAATTCTGAGAAGCTAATTGATTTAAAAGTATCAATAACTATATTTTAGGTTTCCCAGTTGCAAAAAAAGTAATGTCACACGGTGGCAGTACTGGATTCAAGTCGATTCGCTTTATTTATAATGAAATTATGCTACATTTGGTGATCTGTAATTGCGTATCAGCTATCATGAGGGGGGGGCGAGTCATTGTTTAGGTGGGAATAGGGTAGATTCATAAACAGTACATTTTAATGGAAATGTACCATTTTAATGGAAAAAAATGTTTCCATTTTAATGGAAATTAAAAGGTTTCTCTATCCAGCTAAAATATTACATTCCCATATCTATCAGCACAGAGGCGAAAAAGGCAAGGCAGGCTGTCATCAACTGCACCAGGAGATTTCTTTGGGGTGGCAAATACTGCTAGGAACTTAGTTTTCAGCAATTTTAAATGGTAATATATTTTCTTTTTTTATTTATATGAAGTACGGTACTCCAATGTATTTAAACAAATGCGTGTAATATGTTTATCGATAAAATGATTCTATTGTAGAAGTTGTGTGGCTTCAGTTATGTAGAAGATCAAAAGTCTCAAAGAATTTCCATTCATGCAAACAATAATACTCCTTTTTATCCAATCGAAATTCTTTAGTAGTAATATTATCAAGGACTTCTTACCAAAATTACTTTATCAAACCTTTTCCAAAAGACAAGTTTTTCAAAGAAAAGTAAAGAGCTCCATTAAGCCAAGAATGGGCAAAAATAAAGTCAAATAATCTTCCAAGCATAAAACTACCACAAATCTCTATAAATAAACAAATGAAACTCAAAACGAACAGAAATTACAATAAATAGCCGAGTCAAAGCCAAAACGTGCAAAAATTAACATGAATAGGTCTGATAACCCCTATGCCTTCTAAAGGCCAAAACACAATATGCGCTTTACTGGAAAAAACAAAAAAAAAACAAACAAATGGCCGTGGATTCTCAGTATAATTGACATATACTGGCGTTTCTGATAAGGTTTTGATAATTTTTCCCTTATGAAAGTAAGAAAGGTGAAAACATTTTAAACATATTTTGTGTTCAGGTGAAAGGTTTTTAAGTTATAAAATTTGCCCATTGTTTATGTATAGTATTTGTTATTGGGAAGTATGCACACATTTTTTGGGTGGGGAGCAGTGGATGAATTTTCTGCTGGGAGGATTTTGCATGCAGAGAATTTTGTATGGAGAGGGAAGTTTCCAGGGGGGGAGCTCTTCAGGAAAAATTTTACACTGGGTTAATATGGCAGAATTCCTGTACAAAATTTCTTTATATGTCTTGCTTCCTCTTTACCAATTCAATTTTCTGCATGGAGATGTTAACGGTAATTGTCCAGGGTAAGTTTTAAACAGGATTGAATTGTACAGCCGATATTTCTGTGGGGGAGGGGAATTTTTCCGTGGAGGTGGAGCCAGATATCCTGTCCTTATTTAAAAAAAATCCAAAATTAAATAAAAAAAACAAGTTTTTTCAACTGAAAGTAAGGAGCAGCATTAAAACTTAAAAACAAACAGAAATTATAACGTATAAGAGAGGGGTTTCCCCCTCCTTGACACCACACTCTTTATGCTAAAGTCTAAACTTTTCCAAATTCCTTAAAAACGATTCATGAAACACAACAATTAGAACAATAAACTTAATTGGAACAATAAGTTTTTCTTATCACAAAGTTGGGTGAAACTAGGAGATATTTGACAAAGCTACTCTCAATTCTTTTGATGTCTAGTCTTCCATGGTACTTAGACTTCATTGGGCAGGCAATTCTGTTTCCATACATACATAGTTTCAAATAGAATAATATTCTCATGGCATTTTCAAACAATATGCTCAAATGTAGTTTTCAAAAGTTCACTACACTGAAGATCAATGAGCTGTTCTTTTTCTGTCACACTTGAACTTTTCTTCAGTGGTTGAAATGGTTTTTTTACCCAAAGAAACAGTAGCAGGTCTTCATAGAAGTATTCTTTAATTTTTTTCTTTTAAAGTTGATAGGTTTACAAAACATGTTGTTAGTACCTGAGGAATCTTTTCACATTAAATTTCCTGCATCATGTTCAGTAACATTGGAAAAACAGTTGTTCTGGTGTTTTCAATGCATTCTCCCACAGTGAAAACTTATTTATGAAGCCTTGTATCTTCTTTTCCCAAATAAGAACATCGTTTTTGTCTTTTTCAGAGACTTATTCAATGCATTTAGTCTTTAAAAAATATCCACAAGTAAGCTAGCTTCAAAAGGAACTGTGTATTGCAGTATAACTCTGCTGCAGGTTTTTGCAATCTTTTAAAAACATAAATACTTCATTTATGTTACACTTCATTTCAACTTTAATACCATAAGTGCCATTTTTCAAGTCTTGGTGTTGGCTGATAGTTTCTTACACAAGGGGCTCATTAGTAAATTTTCCCAGTACCATAGGGAGCATATAAATTAATTTTGGTAAATATTGATAAGAATTTTTGAATGTATCAACAGTTTGAAAAGCTTATGAGAGGCTAGTTTAAAACAAAGAAACCTATAATTGCTTACTGATTGTTAAGAAAAACATTGTGTAATCAATGTACAAACAGCATAAATAATGTGCATCATGTGTCTTGCAAAGATTTCAATCAAAGCAGTTAGCACAAGAGGAAACTTCCAAAGTTGTTGAATTATTCAATGATACTCCTTTTAGGCTGATTTTTATAATTCTTTCTTATGATGTAAATTTCATTAAATCTTAATATCTCTGTCACTGGCACAAAACAGGAGATGTTAAATGGTTTTTCTTTTTCTGGTTTTTGGTTTTAGTTTTCTGTTGTTTATTTGGATCTCTTATCAAAGCTATACAAGTCATAGAAGGACCACCCAATCCATTCTGAATAGTTTGGCCACACAAACTAAAAAGGTTGTTAATGGATGAGATAGGGTGATCTGTTAAGGCATTGACAAGCCTTAAAACATTTCTCTAGGATAGCCTCCAAGCTTTGTTGACAGTTATGTATTTAGCACAATAGCAGTGGGGCATAAAAGTGGTAAACTGTTTGATCATGCATCTTCTGAATTAGCAAAGAGTGTAAAAAAAAATTAGTAATAAGACATGTTGGATTACTGGGGGTCCGTTATATATCTAAAATCCATCTTCAGCAGTATAAATGAGTAAGTAAATATAAAATTAAGCTTACAATAAATAACAACAAAATTAAAACCAGCAATAAAAACGTCCCAACATCATGACTTAAGGCAAGTTTAGCTTGGATTGATAAACAAGGTAATTCTGACAAGGAAACAAACAAGGTAATTTTATTATAAGTTTAGTTTTTATTTATTTCAAATACCCATATTTCTGATAATGGTTTTAGATATAAAACAAAATATTCGATTAGTTTCTATAATCCACTGTCTAAAACTTCTTCACTAGATTCTTAACTTCTTCAGGCTTTCAGCTTAATCAGTGTTGTTTTGTAGGGTGCTGAAATGACAGTTGCTCCAGGATATCCAAAAGAACCACACCTTGGCTATCTGAGATACATTAGCATAAGAAGAAGAGCGCACCCACCCCCCCGTCAGGACGCCCCTGCTAACCAGGATGTCCACTCATTACTTCCAAGGAACTAGAGCAGACATTCAGGTTTGGGCACAATTCTTTAGTTGTTATTGACCAATCAGCAATAATGAGTTCATAAAAATGCTCTTAATTGTAAGGAATGGCAGCTATGCAGGGTTGAGAAGGTTGTGGCTTGTCATGCACATCCTTATCATCACCATTAAAATGCCAAACACATTGCCTCACATCTATTGTTTATCTCAATAGACACTTAGCAAGCATCAATGGATTCCAATTTTTGCAATTTCTTCTGCAGTAAGTAATTCAATGACACATCTGTGTTATATACATATTTATAACAGACTTCATTTTGGAACACTCCTCTACTGATACAAACTACCAGAGAACAACAGAACTATTTGAAAATGAAAGAGGATGGTTAAAGCATCACAACTACACTAATGACATCTGGTTTAGATATCCAAAGTCATTGCACAAATAGGAGGCATTAGTTTTGGAACAACCCTATATTTATATATATATATATATATATATATATATATATATATATATATATATATATATATATATAAATTTTTTTTCATTTTCGTTTGCATTTCTTCTCCTTTTCTTTCAGTCTGTGCCAGCAAAGAAACTTTTAGTTCTCTGGAAACTACTTCTTTGTAAACCATCTTGGAAATTTGTGCAAATTATTGTGCCTTTTTCCCATTGTCCTGACTGGGTTTGGCCTTAAATTTTAAATTACAGCACTGTCATATTCATGAGTGAGAGGCTAAAAATTTGAACATGTGTCATGAAGCATTTCCTTTGGTTAGTCTATATAAGCAAATGTTAAATGCTTTCTCAATCAGTTGCCCAACTTGGCAAATTGTCTGCACAATTAGCTGACTTTCCTGCTTTAATGACAACCACTAAACTATTAAGCTTGCAAAAGTGTAATATATGTAACATTTTTTGCTGACTGCATGATATGGGCTTGGTTACCTAGTTTGCTATGTGAGATCTCTTTCCTTGTTTTGGGCTCAAAGTAAAAATTAGCAATGGTGATAACTGATGCCCCCTCCCCCTAAGAGAGGACAGACAAATATGGAATAGCTGCCAATACCAATTGAGGTTATTCACTTTATTCAGTTCAGAGAACTTTGAAGCCTTATCTATACAGAAGATTTGAGTAGTATTCTTCTCTTTGTTATTTGGGCTGGTTTAAGAATAGGTATCATAGAAAACAGGTCCTATATAGACCACACTCTATTTGAGGTCAAACTGTAGTATATTTGAGGCAGAAATACAAAATAAGAATTCTAAAGGTAACCCTAGCTCTTTACATAACCTCTCTATTTGAGGAGTCATGCTGCTAGATTGTGCTGCATTTGTCCCTAAACAGACACTTTAGATGTTTACCAGAGGAATTGTTCAAGGACGATTTTAGGTGCTTATGTCAATTACCATTTGTTGAACAATAAGCTGCACAAGAATGTGGTTTGAACCCATATTCTATGGCTTTATTGAAAGAAGGGTTAAGACGGCTAACTCTTGTTTTGCATATGAAAGATTGTTGAAAATTGTGCTTTTTGGTCATTCATCTGAGGTTAAGCAAAAAGCAGGTTGTCTACGTCCAAGCAGGCTTAGAAAGGTAATAGGAAGGATTTAAAGGAAATTGGAACTTCTTGGGAGGGGGTTAACCAGGGAAGCTTTGAATAAATTGAGATGAAGTGTGTGCAGCTGCATAGGCCTGGGGCATCATGGTGCTGCAGTGAGTTGTGAGTAGAAATAAATGGCTATATTTCATATGAAAAGAGACTATTTTATAAAACAAATTGCTTAAAAACTTGAACAAAAATTAAATTAAAGATGAAAATGCAATTAATTGAGGTGAATTTCTACGTGGCCCTACAATTTAGCTAGGATGAAAGTGAAAACATCATTTGATGCCTTTTTTATGCTTTTTCATAATTCAATAATCACTTCTTTTGCAAATTCCATCTTGAGCCCTTAAAGGGACTCCAAAGGTAATTCATTTTCATTACCACACAAAGAAGTTATAACCTAACCTGCAAAATACTTAATTTTCAATTCAAACTGTTTTCCTACTGTTTCAAGTTTTTCAAATGCTGTCAATAATAATAGTGCTGAATTTTGTTATTTAAAACTTTGCCATTGACAATTCATGGTATATTCCAATTCAAGGTATATATTTGCACATTAATAGGGTGAGGGGTGGGGGGGATGTTCATGGTAAATTTTCAGTAGGCCATATAATTTAGCTAGGATGAAAAAGAAAACTTTATTTGATGCTTTTTTATGCTCTTTCATAATTCATATATAATACCTTGGGGGCTCCTTTAAGAGCTCAAGATGCAATTTGCAAGAGAAGTAACAGTAAAGTTCTACAAAATCATATTATTGAGGTAGGACTAAAGTGAATGCACCATTTGATGCCTTTTTTTATGCTGATTACAAATATAATAATCATTTCTATTGGAAATGAATTTCAGCCCCCCCCCCCCTATTTATGCCAATTCAGGGTTAGGTTAGGTTGGGTTAGGTATATATAGGGGAGGGGGCTGTAATTCATTTCTGATAGAAATTATTATTATAGGCTATTCATAATCAGCATAAAAAAGGCATTGAATGGTATATTCACTTTATTTCTAACTCAATAATATGATTTGGTAGAACTTTACCAAAGTAATTATTGAAGGTCCATATCTACCAAATCATATTATTGAGTTAGGACTAAAGTGAATACACCCTTTGATACCTTTTTTTATGCTGATTACCAATATAATAAGCATTTCTATCGGAAATGAAGTTCAGCCCCCCCCCCTATATATGCCCAATCAGGGGTAGGTTAGGTATAGCCTATATAGGGGGGGGGCTGAAATTCATTTCCGATAGAAATGCTTAGGGCCTATTATATTTATAATCAGCATAAAAAAAGGCATCAAATGGTGTATTCACTTTATTCCTAACTCAATAATATGATTTGGTAGATATTGACCCTACTGAACTATGAAAGAGCATAAAAAAGGCAGCAAATGATGTTTTCATTTCTATCCTATCTAAATTATAGGGCTTCCTAGAAATTTACCTTAGTTGAAACTAGCTTTTCTTACTGAAAAGTCAGAATTTCATCTCTTTTAATCTCTAGTTTTGTATATGGGCTAAAGCTATACCTAGGACTATTAGGAAGGGGAGGATGAATTTTCATATAGCCTAGCCTACAAGACTAAAAATCATGAAGAGCATAAAATCAGAAGTTAAAAAGGTGCTTCATTAAATATGTAAAAATTAGGGTATAGCCTATATTTGCACATAAGGTGAGGGGCAGTTTTTAGTAAAGTAAAATGGTGTGCTTTTAGGAATGATATCCTAATTTAGAAACTTTATTAGTTTCCAGAATTTATTGTGTTTCATTCTGGAGAGATTTACCACTAAAAAAGAACCAAGATGATTAAATGAGGGATCTAAAGTTAAAATTTTTCCTATCTGATTCATGCTCTATAAGAAAACTTGACCAGTCAGCCCCAATTTTAGCCTAGCAGGTTAATTCTTATCTTGTCTAAGGAGCTAGCCTATAATTTAACTTCAAAACATATGTTCCTTATGAATATTTTCACACCTTAATACTGCATTAAATCACAGAATAAAACGTCTTAAAGGAAATTGGATAACATAAAAATCAGAATTTGACCTTTACCCAGTTTTCTAAAGTTTTGTTCCCACCATTGCCAATAAAATTACATGAAATCTTGTGTCAGGGATTGCAATTGGATCAGATTAACGACGCTTTTTGACTACTGGGGTCCTTGCAACGGCCCTGCAGTGTGTTGCTACTGTGGGGTTCAAACTCTGGGTTTCTTATTACCAACCTGAGGTCAAACTCACTGCATCACCACAGAACTTTTTCTAGACATTATCCATAAATAAGCCAAATTATAAATTACTTCTGTCCAAGTCCCTTTTTCAGTCATCGGGTATGAAGCGCGTTTGGCGTTTTTTGGGCCAAGAATACACAACAAGAATTTTTTGGGCCGTGCGGATAGTGTTTATGTTCACCGTCGATCAGACCAAGTAGAATTCTCATTTTTAGCCACTAGACCCAGGGAAACCTATGTTGTGTTTATGTTTAACATCGCATTGTTCCTATAAAATCCCGTGTTTGGTCATTTCCTTCTTGTTAATGATTCGGGCTAATGTGTATATAACTTTCAAAGTTTGAAGTTCAAACATCTCCTGTTCATCAAATACATACGAAAAGAAAGTGAAAAAAAAAACAACAAATAACAAAATCGAGAAAACACTGTATACAAATCAGATACCATGGCTTAACAACACCAACAATTTTAAATCAGCGGTTACATCACTTCAGTTACAATTGATGTAACAAAAGTCAGTTTGTTCACTCTGCCTGGAGCCGTTGATCTTTTTGCAGTCACTATTAGTCATTTCGTGCTAAAAAGCCGTTTATCTGGAGCACATGTGGCTGGTACAGCCAGAACTTGACGAGCGTAAACTGCCACTCGCGGGATCTGGTAGTAGTACAGGACCTTGTGGTCCCACAGAATACCGCAAATGGGCTTCTTCTTTGTATCTGCTGAAATAAGTTGTTTTATAAGGGAGAACAAACCTGCACCTTCACCATAGGGCTCCTGCGCACTACACTACAGGAGGAACCAAACTGCACCTTTACCTTCTTTTCTTATCAACACGGAATAACCCTCCGAAATTCTTTTCTGAAAGAAGTGGTCAATATATAACGATTCAAGTCAAAGTTTAAGGCTACTTCAACTTCAGTGTGCTCTGCTAACTGTGCAAAAATGTAATTCATTTCTATAGATATATTTCTATACTAGCTCTAGATAATCTACCAAGCGGGAAACTACCGCAAATCAGCATCGATAAATAAATGAAACCCAAAACGAACAAACATAACAATAAATAACTGAGTCAAACTCAAAACGAGCAGAAATTAACATAAGTTGGGCTCAAAACCCCTATGCCTTCCCAAGGCCAGAACATAATTTGCACTTTACTGAAAAAATATACATGTTTTTACTTTCATGACTTTAATAAATCAAATAATGTTAACATTTTGATTACTAAATATCAGTATATGTATATTAAACTGACAATGCATATTCATTTGTATTTTTGTCAGTAAAGTACAAATTATGTTCTGGCCTTGGGAAGGCACAGGAGTTTTGAGCCCAACTTATATTAATTTCTGCTCGTTTTGAGTTTGACTCGGTTATCTATTGTAATTTCTGTTCGTTTTGGGTTTCATTTATTTATCGATGCTGATTTGTGGTAGTTTCACGCTTGTTAGATTATTTGACTTTAATTTTGCTCATTTTTGGTTTAATGGAGTTCTTTAATTTTCTTTGAAAAAACTTATTTTTTGGAAACAGTTTTTTAATTAATTTCTGTTCGTTTTATATTGACATGGTCTTTTCAGGGAAAAAGAAAATCATACTTTAAATCTTTTCGTTTTTTTAAGAACTTACAGTTTGGCCTGCTATTTGTTTGCTGGAAAACAATTTTCAGCAAAATTTAACAACATAGACCCTTATAAAAATCTGGACACAAATAATAGTGTTTAATTTAGTTTCATACCTCCTCTAGTTGACCTGAAATGGAAAACTTGATAACATTCGCAAACAAATTTGTTTACTTTCTTTGACAGCTTGGATACACTTACGCTATTTTGATTTGGTCAAATTTTAAGATCAGAAGAAGCCCTGAAAATTTGAACATAATACCCTAAGTGGTTCTTGGGGTACTGCTGAGATGCCTTATTGGGAATTAGCATTAACACAGTGCATTTTGATTTAATCTTAAGGCAACATTTAATTTTTAAACATAAAGGCAAATAGGAGGGTGGGAGTGGGAGGGGGATTAGTTTCCCTCAAATAACTTTCGACTATTAAAAAGTACATCAGCCCTTTCTATTTGAATTGAATGAGCCCTTTTCGAAGTTCCTACGACAACTTCTTCGATACGAAGTGCCCTGGTCTAAACAACAACAACAACAAAAAAATCATACATTATACCCACATCGATCTCTACTATAAAAATTTCAAGCCTTCCAATCACTTTCGACTATTAAAAAGGGCACTAGGCTTTTCGATTTCCAAACTAATGATCCCTTTTTGAGTTTCTACGACAACGTGTTCTATAAATACCGTATATGCCCCCAGGGCATAAATTACAACCCTTATCCTAAGGGCTGTGAAGGTGGCTGTCATCCTCTAAGACCTAATTTCTAGAACTTTCAACTACGTTAAACAAAATGGCTATCTCAAAATTTTGACTGTATGTGTTTCGGGAATTGGTGGGCGTGGAAGGGGTGTTAGTTGCCTTCCAATCATTTTCGACTACTAAAAAGGGCACAAGCCACTCCAATCTCTAATTGAATGAGCCCGTTTCGAAGTTTCTACGACAACTTCTTCGATATGAAATGCCCTGGTCTAAAGGAAAAAATATAAATAATACATTGTGCCAACATCGTTCTTATATACCTCCAGGGCATAACTACAAAACCCTTGCCCTAAGGGTTGTGGGGGAGTAACCTCCTCAAAAAACAAATTTTCTCTCTGGAAATCAGTTACTCTGAACAAAATGGCTATCTTAAAATTTTGATTGGATCTGTTTGGGGAAAGGGTGGGCGTGGAAGGGGTGTTAGCTGCCTTACAATCCCTTTCGACTATGGAAAAGGGCAGTAGCTATTCCGATTTCAAATCGAATGAGCCCTTTTCGAAGTGTCTAAGACAAATCCTTCGATACGAATTGCCCTGGTATGAAAAAAAAAAAAAAAAATACATTGTGCCAACATTGTTCTTTACTTAGACAGCTCGATTGCGCTACCTATAACAACATTCTGAATTGCCTAATGCTCTTTTACCTACCTCTTTTCATCCGAAAAATCAGAAAGCAAAATGAACAGAATTTTAAAGTGGAAGGTAGAATTTTTGTTTCAAGAAAAATTTCTTCTTCTCCTTCCTATGAACCGATATACATGGTAAGCCCAAGATGACAGTATTTATTTTTAAGAAACAGATTAGCGGGGATGACAGTTGACGCCCGGAGGTCGATATCGATAACCAAAAAAGAGAAAAAAAAGGGCGGCGTATTACTGACGCCGTCGCCGAGAGAATCAGTGGCGGCGTCAGCGTGCGGAAGCAAGCTCGGTGGCGCGCCGCCGTTTTTTTTTTCGGCGGCGCGCCGCCCCATTTCGGCGCGGCTTCAGGGTCTAGTTGGTACATCTATTAACAAAAGCTTTCTTCGGTTTTGCAATGCAAAGACGGGGTCAAGACACCACAATTCCAAAACGTTTCCACAGCGATCCAGTCCCTCTCCATAATAAATTCAGGCCAGTTTCTATTTTGTGGTGTAAGGGGTCACAAAGATAAACACTAGCCAAGGTAGTTCTTGGTTTTAATTAAACATATAAAACATTTTTATTAGTAAAAAAAGAAAATGAGTTTATACTCAAAATATTTGTGTAATAGGAGAGGAACTTCCTACCCTCCCAGCATGCATATTGCACAGTTATTCACAACATCTATTTGGGAGTATGTGTAATGTTTGCTAATGATTATGCCTTTTTCAAAAGAGATATCCAGGACACTATTGCTATATTGTGTATAAAAATTGAAATTTTGATTTGAATTTTAGTACCTTAAAAAACTGTTCCACGAGTCTTTCTTTTGTTCATTTTTGTGCCACTAAAGTGATCAATTCAAATGTTGAAAAGATGAAAAACCATATTATGTAAATTTTGTAACCTTTTTCATTTTAAAATCTTATGCGTTTTTAAAATGCATTGATGCACTTCAGAAATGTTTCTCCTATGTTTACTACATAGGAAATATATACACATTTTAAAAATATTTATCTATATTTATATAAATATCTCCTTTTATTCTAAGCCTGGTGTTTAGTAGGCCAGATAATTGTTTGTATTTTAATGGTTTAGCTGCGGTAAATCCAGTATCTGGGTATGGATAATACCTTTCATAGGATATATTTTATAAGTGTACATAAGGTCATAACGCCTAGGGCGTATAGGCCGTCATTACATAAGGTCATAACGCCTAGGGAGTATAGGCTGTCATTACATAAGGTCATAACGCCTATGGCGTATAGGCCGTCATTACATAAGGTCATAACGCCTAGGGCGTACAGGCCGTTATTACATAAGGTCATAACGTCTAGAGCATATAGGCCGTCATTACATAAGGTCATAACGCCTAAGTCATATAGGCCGTCATAACATAAGGTCATAACGCCTAGGGCGTACAGGCCGTTATTACATAAGGTCATAACACCTAGGGCGTATAGGCCGTCATTACATAAGGTTATAACGCCTAGGGCGTACAGACTACCATTACACAAGGTTATAGGCCTTCTGGCAAGGGATAAGTTGGTCTGGAGATTGCATCTCAGATTAGGCCCAGCATCTAATTATAAAGATTTTATAGTTGGTTAAAATTAGGCACCGATCCCGGAACAGATGGCATGGTCTCTTTGGTAGAGTTGCTGGACCTTGTATACGAAGTAATCGGTGACACCATTTGCCCCAGGCCTACCATTACAGTACAACAGCCTCGCTCGGTGGCAGAGCTGGTTTTGGCAATTGAGCCATTCAAGAGAAAACAACTTATCACGTTACCTTTCACCCCAATGCTGAAAAACTTCATACCAGCAGCGCCCAGAAGAACTGTAGTCAACAACAAAGAATAAGCCACTCTCAGAACGTGATAATTCCTTTGATCCCCTCGACATACCGCGCCGAGCGAAAGCACGGACTTTCACTCTTCGAGTAAAATTTCCCCCTTTTCCTCAGTTTTACCCCTTTTTAAATGTTGGCAGCTGGCAACCCTGATGATACGCAGAAATCATGAAACAGAATATTACAGAAGTGAATGTTTGTGTCTTAGTTGTAATTATTTGTATTTTAATTATTTGGGTGTATTAAACCCAATATTTATGGTATGGTATATTACTCATTATATAAAGAGTATACAGGCCGTCATTATATAAGATTATAACACCTTGGGCGTACAAACCGGAATTACACAAGGTCATAACACCATTGGGTGTAAAGACTACCATTACATAAGTTCATAACACCTTGGGTATACAGACCGTCGTTACATAGGGTCACAACACCTTGGGTGTACATGGCGTCATTGCATAAGGTCAAATTACCTTGGGTGTACAGACTGTCATTAAATAAGGTCATAACGCTTTGGGCGTACATTCCGGCATTACATAGGATAATAACACCTTGGGTGTACAGGCCACCTTTACATAAGGTCATAACGCCTTGGGAGCACAGACCCTCATTACATAAGGTCATAATGCTTTGGAAGTACAGACCGCCATTATATAAGGTCACGATGCCTTGGACGTACATACAGTGATTGCATAGTATTGTAGCGACTACAGTGCTAACCTATAGGTCTGGTCTAGCATGTGGTAAGTCTTTCTGGTGATTAGGGTTGCATTTACTTCCCGTGTTCAATTATAAATTTGCTATGATAGCTGGATAACTGTAAATAGTTAGAATATTGAAGAAAATATCGTTCAAAACGTAGTACTTCTTTGACCCTTTCGGCATCCCGGACCGAGCGAGGGCTTACAAATGTCAAGACGCCCTTCGGGGCCTGTGATAGTCATTTTTTGAAATAAATATCTAAAAAAAAAGACGCTTTTTCAGCTTCACAGGCACCACGCATAAACCCAAAGTTCATTTTGTTACCATCAACTGGATAAGTAGAGGACATAAAGTTCATATCAGTTGACAGAAAGTCACTCTTGGCCTTAGATTCACACGAGTGACTCTGAGCATGCTATCATACAGTGACCTAACGTTAGGTACTGTCATAAAGATGTTAAAGGCAGAGAACGTCTCTCCTGACACTATCCCAAAAACTGATAAATTTCTTGGATTCTGTTAATAGATGTCAGCAGCATCTTTCAAATATTCTTTCTAGAGTATACTCAAAATTATTACCTCTGGAAAGTATTTCATGTTTCCGCCGACTTTAAGGACCTAGCTCACAGAATGAGGTTAGGGTTTTCATTCAAAAACAAAATACATCAGTTCAAAGTGCCATCGTGAGCTATGGCCATCTTCAAACCATCCAATGGCATGCTTACATGAACAAATAAATTCTGCACAATTACCAAAAGTAATTAGTACAGAACAATGTAAAGACCATTATGATTTCTCCAGCTCAGACTTGGGTTCATGCTAAGGTAGATATCAGATGATTCTCCTGCACAGACTCGGGTTCAGGCGAGTGAGAAATCAGAATTGTAACCTATGTGACGGATCATATTTCTCGGGTTTTCTGGTGGACCAGGAGGTAAAGAGGGTGTACCTAACCCCGGAAAAGATTCAGAACTTGATACATGCAATCAAGGCAGCTCTAGAAAAATCGCATGCCTCAATAAGGCAACTGATGAAGCTGATTAGACTCATCAATGCGTGCTCAAGAGCAATTACTTTCAACAGACTACATCTCAGGAAATGTCAGTTACTAATACTCAGATTGTGGGACAAGTCTTGGAGCAACATAGATTTAAACATCCTAATTACGACAGAGATGAAAGAGGTATTTTCACAGTGGCTGAACAAAGATTGGCTGAGTCAAGGCCTTCCTCTCAAGCCCCTTATTGTTTCCAAAACAATATTAACCGACAGCTCAACCTACGGGCGAGGTGGCTATCTAGAGGACCCACATTAAGACGCTTCGGAGACTTGGTCTCCAGAAGAGAAATCTCTTCATGTAAATTGCCTCGAGATGAGAGTCGTAGCCAACACAATCAAATCCTTTGCGGAGGAGCTAAGAAACGAGGTAGTCATAATATCGACGGACAACTCGACTGTAGTCAATTACATAAACAAAGAGGGCGGAACCTGTTCTTTCTCCTTAGAGGAGGAACCCATAAAGCTCTTCGAGATTACGATGGCCCTGAACCTTCACTTGAGGGCAAAACACATCGCCGGGTCACTCAATCTAGTAGCCAGCACACTGTCACGAAAAGAAAAATGTCTGCCCACGGAATGGAGTCTCAACGACAGTGTCTTCAAAACCCTGTCAAAAGAGTATGGACTGCCAGAAGTCGATCTATTCACAACTCGATTGAACCGGAAGATCGACGTATATTTCTCACCAGTTCCAGATTCTCTTGCGATCGGCGCAGATGCCCTTGTCCACGACTGGTCGAACAAACACAGCTATGCCTTCCTTCCATTTGCCCTGATCCCAAAGGTTCTGGACAAGTTTCTAAAGTCTGTGAACTGCCGAAATAATGCTAATTGCTCCGCGAGGGCCTCGCCAAGCTTGGTACACGAATCTTCTCAACCTGCTAGTAGATTTGCCTATTCCCCTCGGAGATTAGTCAGATCTCCTCCAGCAGGGTCGGCTTCAAAACCCAGCACTAAGGAATCTAAATTTAAACGGCTGGAAGATATCGAACGTGGACTCGAAAAGAGAGGTTTTCTAAAAATCAGCCCGTGCAATTGCCCGGTCGAGCAACGATCTACCATTGAATTTTTCAATGTAAAATGGCAAGTGTTCATAGGTTGGTGTAGTGGAAGGACGATTAATCCTCTGGCAACCAGTACTCAGACAGTTGCAGAATTCATGATGTATCTAAAGACTGGTCAAAACCTCGCACCATCAACGATAGAAGGTTGTAAAGCAGCAATATGCGGAACGGTAGCTCTAGCTACAGGAACAGATATCAGCAAAGATACTGTTTGACGAAAATAGTACAGAATTTTGGCACGAGTCACCGCGGACACAACATGATATTACTGCATAGGGTCGTGGCCTTGTTCTAAGGTATTTTAGAACTTCACAATTTCTTGACCTGTGGAATATTGATATGAAGGATGTTACTCTTAAGACGGTATTCATTATTACCATTGTATGTGGTCGCCGA
Organism: Artemia sp. Qi Xiang Cuo; assembly: GCF_049724085.1. Taxonomy (NCBI): domain Eukaryota; kingdom Metazoa; phylum Arthropoda; class Branchiopoda; order Anostraca; family Artemiidae; genus Artemia; species Artemia sp. Qi Xiang Cuo. The sequence continues at coordinate 35,493,156 of NC_142805.1, forward strand.
AGGAGTGAAATACATGCCTTGTCTTTCAGTACAGCACAATCTTTGGATAATTCAGTAACTCTCAGGTTTCTCCCTTCTTTTAGACCCGAAACCGTGAAGCCTCATGAGATACCTTCTCCTATCCTTCTTCCCGCGCTAGATATAGATCCAGCGTTGTGTCCAGTGATAATACTATCGGGCTACGCACAGCGAACAGCTAACATGGCGGTCAGAAAAGGGAGAAAAAGGTTCTTCAATCCTTTTGCTAAAACAGAACCACGAGAGGTGACCGCTGGAACCATTTCTTCTTGTATAAAGCAGGCCATAACTATGGCATATGAGGCAGCAAAAGAAGAGTGTAGAAAAAGGAAAACACTCGACACAAGATCCATGACGACATCATGGGCGCTATCAAAATCAGTACCACTTGCTGATATAATGAGTACTTCTGACTGGTCTTCGGAGTCTTCTCTCAGACAACACTATCTTCATGAAATAGTAGATCGAACCGATGCTCAACATTTTGTTGCGGTTCAGACAGTTTTATAGCTTATACATTTGAATATTTGAGTTTGAAACTAAAATTTTATATTAATTGATTTATGAACCCACCACAAAATCGTTTTGAATCTAAGCTTTTGTTAATAGATGTACCAACGTATGAGGTAATGGCGACGCCAAGACAGAAATTTCATAGGTAAGCTCAGTTTAGCTAGCCGATATATACCTCATACGTTGGCACATAGAATCCCTCCCTCTTCTCCACTCATTGAGAGTTAAGAAATTATATGGGATTTAGTTCAAAAAAGACATTGATCTGAACTGGTTATGGAGAGGGACTGGATCGCTGTGGAAACGTTTGTTTTCGGTGGAATTGTGGTGTATTGACCCCGTCTTTGCATTGGAAAACCGAAGAAAGCTTTTGTTAATAGATGTACGAACGTATGAGGTAAGTATCGGCTAGCCAAACTGAACTTTCTGACAAACTGAACAAATTGAACTTTTTAAGCGGGTGCGAAAAAAAAAGAATAGTTTTTCATTTCCCAGTCAACCCACTCAACCCAGTCAACCACAAATAGTGTTCAACCCAGTCTAAATTCTAAGGGCACGACTTCCAAACGTATGCTTCTTATTAGTGGCCATTCACACTGGACTTATTTGTAGTCATAGTTGCAAATTTCGGCGTGCCACCAATTTTTTTCTGGTGGCGCGCCGCTGGTTGACGCCGATTTTTCTATCAAACTTATTCAGAACACCAAAAGCGACTTATAGTTCAAATAAAAACAAAACTCAACAGTCTGTAGGATCAAGATTCTTTTTTTTCTGATTTCTTAATCTTTAGATTTCAATAAACGGTAGCATTCGCTTCCCTCCGCGTCCGTGTTTTCATGATGCTTGTCATTGTACTTATTGAAACCCATTTTCAGTAGCCCATGTTTGACGCACAATGGGCCCTATTCATCTAGTTTTCGGAACGTACTTTTGAGGGGGAAACATAAAAGTTTGGAAATTGAAAATTAAAAGACTCGCTACAGGAGAAAAAGTCTCTTCAGGATGTCTGCTTTGATTTCCTAGAAGCTCTTTTAAGTCTTTTAAAGCCGATATTACGTTTTTTTTTCTGACAAAGTTTAAATTTTGCATAAAAAGTAAAAAGGACCACCGCATACTGATGTGCCTCCTACTTGGTCCTAGTCCTAGACCGCTAAATCTTCTATTGATTCATGTTAAAACGAAGAAAATCAGGCCGATGAAAGCGTTTTCAATGGAACATTGATATGCCGCCCGACTGGCGCGATGCCGAACACATTTTTTTTTTTTACTGAAATGAATATGAATGCATAATATGTGTGCAATTCAGTTTGTATTAAATGGAAAAGAGAAGAAAAACCCAAAGAACAAAAAGACATAAGCCGTCCTCAAATGAAAACTATGTATTTCTTTTTGGAAGGGTCAAAAAGAGCGCATCATTCCAGTGTGCCAATTTCAAACGGAAGAAAAGGAGAAATGCTAAAATAAAATCAGTTAGACCAGTTCAAATTGAACAAAAAGAATAGTTATCATTTTTCTAGCTCAACTAGATCATCCACCAGCTTATAGATGTCATGGACGAAATGCAGCTGGTTGATTTTCACAGGAGCAATTAAGGATCTTTTAGCAGTGACAACAAGACCCGTCGTTGAAAAGTGACAATCGGCTGTCGTGCTTGTGGCCGGCAGACCAAGAACAATTCGTGCAGGACTGCCACCACAAGACGCGCTTTCTTTTATCCTTCCAGAACGCAATACATGGGTTTTAATTTGAAGACGGCTTTAACTTATAAGCTCTTGACGCTTCACTTGCTAAACTTAGGTACAAGTCCAATTGTTTTTTAAAAGCTTCGTCTCTCTCAGTAAGATCCACAAGTTCTTCCGATGAAGATTAGAGTTCCGCCAAAATTCTCTTTCGCGATTGTAGATGCAATGTTACCAGTACCTAAGAAAAGAAATTAGATAGTAAATCTAGCAGTTGCAAGAGAAAATTCCAAGTCTATAGAAGAAATCCTATCAAAAAATTTCAGTTTGCTTAAGACCCCTTCTTAATGTCCTTGGCTGGGCAGTGGTGGTAGCTGGCCCAGTGCTGCAGTTTCTTAGGTACCGGTAACATCGCAACCAGCTAACCACAATTTCGAAGAGAATTTTGGCGGAACTTTACTCTTCATCTAAAAAACTTGACTTATACCTAACTAATAGGTCAAAGCCGTCCTCAAATGAAAACCCATACATTTCTTTTTTGAAGAATCAAAGAGAGTGCATCATCTTAGTGCGACAATTAAAAAAAAGAAAAGAAGAAATACTCAAAAACAAAAATTAGTAAGACCCGTTCAAATTGCAATACAGCATAAACGCTCAAATATAAGACTCATTAACATTAAAATATAAGACAAAATAATAGAAAAGTTATAACTACTGATCATTTTTATATTTATGGAAGTTGAAAGAAAGAACTTGCTTCAGTCCGAAACTTCAGCTGTGAGTGACATTATACTGTTCATGCCGCGAGGAATTTTTTGACGCGCTACATTAGTAATAAACGGACATCTCGTTTCAGTAGGGAGCTTATGCAGTCTTAGTCTAAAGTTCGCATAAAAACAGTGTTTTCTACAAAGAGGTTTTCATGTCACCTGCAGAGATATTGCCCTACTCTGTCTGTGAGCTCTTATGCCTATTCTCTGGTTATAAATCAATATCGGTACACTTTTACAAAGTTACTTAGTGTGCTAGCCGGTATTGTGAAAGTAAATACCTCAAGGAAAACTGCGGCTGGGTCAGTTGGCTTGTCTGAAGCTTCGTGGTCTCCAAAAAATTCAACTGTGGCAGTATCATCATCACTGTCATGAGAAACTTCTGGGTCACTGGAGCTCGGCACTGAGATTCCAGACGAACTGCTTGGCAGCCGTGATGCTAGCAGACTTAGCAGCTGTTGTACTTCTTGTACAGACAGGGGATTCCTTACCATCATTATCAAAAACTCTTTCTTGCTTCATAGACCCAGATATTCATCAATCTCCTTCAGCTTGAAAAGCTAACAATCTAGGAGGACCGCAATTACCATCAGATCATCCCTGGGAAAACGGCTGTCAAAACTGTTTAGTAGGAGACATTTCAGGGATGTCAAAGCACACGGTTCTTCAAGTTCACTATCAGGTGCTACTAAAATATGTTTAAGATGAGCTGGATATAGCAGTGAAACATTATGAGTAGGGTATTAGTATCCTTCCACTGCATTCACCGCCTCCTTAAAGCTTTCTAGAAACGAGCAGAGAGCAGTAACTAGCTCAAATTCTTCTTCAGTTGGAACTAGCTAGTGTCTTACAATGCGCAACAAAATTATGGTTACAGGCTGCTTTAGTTCCCAGAAGCTCTTTAACATGTTGAAGCCGGCTGACAAGCGAGAAGGAGCTTCCTGTTTCAAAGATCAAAACAATTCATTGCTTCTATGAGCTCCAAGAACACGGTCGGCACTACACTCTGCTGCACTCACAATTGGAAGCTGTTCATAAGCTTCAAGCACTTCATTTAACCCACTGAATGCTTCGAATGCAAAAAATCTTAGTTTTTTTGCGCCTTTAAATTCTTTCGCAATTTCTGCTCTGTTTAAATCAGGGGTCCCTAACCTGCACATCCTCCAGTCCTATTCTTTCAATATACTTAATTAAGGCAAGGATTAATGATTCTTTGCTATAGGAAGGTCTCTTGAATAGTCCATTGCATATTGGCATATGGCATGCCCAAAAATCTCAAGCTCCTTTGCTAGGAGAGGGGATAGTTGAATACTTAATAAGAAGGAGCAAAACTGCATTTTCTTTAGTTTCAAACCTCAAAGTCTTCTTCAGTCAATGTTGTTTGTTTATTTGTATATATCCTGACATTTCAATCCTTGTTTTGTTATTCTCCTTCTTCGTCAAAGCTGAATAAGGTGAGCTGATGCCATATTATAACCACAGAATCAGCTGTGCAACTCCAACAGCCAAACCGAAACGAAATCAACAAATGACGACAAAAAACAAGGGCCAAATAGACATACCGGTGGTGCGCCGTTACACCGATGGTACTGACGGTGCCCCAGAACTTCAAAAATTTCCCTCTACGCCGGCATATCTTTCATCGGTGGCACGCAGCCGATAAATCGGTGTGGCGTCGGGGTCTAATGAGGAGAACAGAAGGTTTCTGTATGATAAGACAGAGAAAACTACAAGGATTCCACAATGAAGCAAAATACATAGAAAGTGATTTGAAGGACACTTCTTCATAAGCCAGGCCTTTATCAGCTGCTTTTCACATGCCATTTGGGATACTTGCTCTGCGAAGCCACAACAGATAGTCTCAGTAAAAGGCAAAGCTGGCATAACTATTTTTCAGAATAGTGTAAAAATGATGTCATTTCTCTTGTTGATAGATTCCTGTCAAATTGCTTGTCACTAATCTTCGTTGTAATTGGTTACAACCTATGCTTCTTGGCTGGTGAGTTGATCCATACTGAACTATTATTACGCATGGGACTGAGACTCAGAGACCCCTGTGAACGGGAAGTTTTTGTCAAGTCGTAGTCGTGAATACGACTATTTTGGCAGATTTTTCCATAATGGAGGCCGTATACAGATTCTAAAGCTGGTTGCAGAGTTTGTAACTGCCATTGGGAGAGATAGGACGATGTGGTGGAAAGGACAGCCTACTAATGATTATTTAATGTGATAGAATAGTTTATTGAAGAACTATTAACAGAAGAGATTTCCAGATTGATCAAAAGAAGAATCAAGACGGGTCTTTCACAGAATTTCTTGAAGTTCAGAAGGCACTGGTGAGCTAATTTTGTGGATTATCTTGTTAATAGTAACGCTGTAAACCAACTGTATTCTGGAGTGATTTTTCATGAGCTTGGATCGTGGATTGAGCCTAAGCATGGTCACCTTTGTCTACCCAATCATGGACTTGAGCTGTGTGTTGACCCTTCAATCTATCAATCAGTAATTTTTTTTAATGCTAAGAGAAAACAATTACAAAACGTAAAGTAATTATGATGCCCAAGAAGATTAGCTTGTAATGGGCCGACAAAACAAAAACCCTTTTCAAAGCACATAAATAAAAACACATACATATATAAGCACATACAATAAAAACAAACCAAAAAAAGCAAAAAAAAACACTGGAACAAGACAAGGACATTTACCAGATAGGGGATTTAGAAGGAAATTTAATATACTAGTGAGAAAGAATTTAAATGAAGAAAAGAGATACAAAATTAGAATAGAATCCAAAATTATTTAAAAATCTGCAAAATATATTAACTGAAGAGAAGAGAGACATAAATTATAATAGAATAAAAAAAAAGAAGAACAAAAAAATCTGCAATGGAAACACCCGATGAAAAACTGACTTTAAAGAGAGAAGAAGAGGTACATAAGCTGGGATCCACAGTACAGTTTCAAAGTAGAACTGATTGATAAGCAGGAGACGTCTGAGCTGCTGTTGATGATTCTTTGGGTAAAATAAATCTGTGAGACGAAATACGTAAAGAAGAGTACTTACCTGACCCTATCCGTAAGAAAACTGCTGCACAGATGGTGGAAGAGTACCTAGAAAAGCAGAATCCACTAAACAAAGGTAACTTTTACCCACAATACGATCCACCGGAGCTATTTCAGTATCATTATAAAAATCAGTCGAAGGGTAGAACCGAGGTAGAAGAAAAGTAGCCTTAACTACCCTATTTTGAGCTCTTCACTGGCTTATTTTGTCTCCAGGTTTATTATTAACAACAGTCTCTTGTCCTGTTTTGGTGGTCTGAGATCTCAGAGGTTTGTCTACCCAAGCTGTTAGGAACGAGGATGCTCTAGCCTACAGGAAGAGGACACTTACTGCATATTTTCTCTATCATTGTAACTTCCCCCTACATCCTGATCCCCCTTTTTAGCTTGTAGATAGTCCTGTCTGTGCGCAAATTATTAACGATTCTTTATTTATGTAGATTTCAAACCTACTTTTGATAAATAGTTACAAGAAAAGAGAAATCAGCAAATTATCGATTTTTTGCATATAGCCTGGAGCTACGCCCAATCATGAAGGGAAGGAGTTTGGACAAAGTTCCTACCCTATGTTTCAAGCCTTTTCATGAAGAAATTATCTTTTTTAAAACTTAGAAACATCACTTTGCTTTTTTGACCTTTTACCATTCAAAATTCGATGCGAATAATAGTCCTGTCTCGAAAATAACCATGTCATTAACTCATAATTTTCAAGTCTGGTGATTTCATTGTGATATTCGGCAAAAACACGTATATGTATGAAATCAGGAAAAGTACGATAATCGCCAAAAAGATCGAATATCACTGTTTGTCACGTAAAATCGTGGCTACATGCACCACGGATATAACAGGGCTGTATCTTTGCGCTGCATCAACCCTTGAATCAGACTAAAATTTCTTCAACAAGATTGAACACAGTTTTAAAGCAGGATTTGACAGCTGTCAGCCTAGATAAAAAAGATTTTTAACTTGATCTTCAGCACGTGACTCAGCAGTTATCTTATGCTGACTTGAATCACAGTTTAACATAATTGGACTTTTCATTTCCAACTCAGTATTTCGTGAATTTTAGTGTTGGAAAACAATTTTTAAAGATGGCTCCACTGGCCAAGCTTTCCATATCTGCAATTCTCAAATGACGTTGTTTATATATTGGGTGAATTCAATAGTCTCTGAATTTGACAGAAAAGTGGTAGTGGAAACATGTAGGAGATTTTTTTTTTGTTAAAAATATTCAAATCGAAAAAACACTTAAAACTACTATGTAATTATATTAGGATAAGTTTGTTGATTTCTTTTATTTTATTGCAGGAGCATGTTATCGATACCGCATTTATTAATGCATCTTTAAACTTTTAGCATATAAAAATGGCCAAGTGTTGAGCTTTTCGACAGGAGTGTATTCTCCATCGACAACGCAATCTCGAAAATGACCTCATTCACTGATACATTATGATAATATCAAAGCAGCAAAATATGAGTGATTTATACTGCAAGCAGTCACATTTGATAAAATGTAATATAAAGCTTTGTTACTAGTGTTTTAGTGGTAAGCCACGACAGCCACTAGATATTGGCGCAAAAATTTACTGGAGGGGCAGCCTCGTTGGCGCATAATATTGTAATTAAATGCCCGAGCTTACCACTACTATTCCGCAAATATAGAGTATGTTAACACTCAGTTTACGTCAATACCCAATCAGTTCAATCTCTAGGCCAAGGGTGCATCCAACCTGGGTAGCGACTAAAACCTCTAGCTATCTCCTCGGAGGGTAAAAGGACCCTCCTGTCGATACAATAAATGGCTATATGTCTCGCAACTCTTTTCCTACCCTGTCTCGGTTCCTGGAAAAATACTCTACACAGCTGTATAAAATAGCTTACCAGTAATCTTCCAAAAGATGCATAAAACACATGTATCAAAATGGACCCCCTAAGCGGGGTCTCAATGCAGACTAACTACTAAAACACTGGTTCTATACAACGAAATTTGCATAGGGGTGGACCTTCGCTTGGCCCTGGCCAATCCTCTAAATCAACATTTAATTCCCTGCCTACTTTTGCATAATTTTGCCTTTCAATGGCCCAGACGCGGAAGACCAAGATAGAATTTAACTTCAAAGCTTACTTATTGCGAAATAATATAGCTTAGCAATGAAAGTTCAATTTATGATAGAAAATTATCTTGTAGGCAAATATAATTACAGAAAAGAAAATAGGTCATTTGTCTGAAAAGGAAAAAAACGAGGGGCGGAACCCCAACATCTCCCCCCGTAAGATGAATGACCACATACGCGCCAAACTGGTCCACCCTCACAAACATAACACTGAACTTCAACTTTACAAAATTCATTTGTCTTCTTTCTTCCACCAGTGCCTGTGCTTCCACTACTTGACTCTGGATCTTTCGTCATCCACACATTTCTACTGTAGAACCACCATGGTCATATGATATAATATGACATCCGCATTAGGTTTTGAAAATTGAAGTCCCCAAGATTTTCAGAAAATAATCGTACTCAGCACAATCAAAAATAGAATTTTTCTCGCTCTCACGAATTTACGTTTGAGAGGAGCAGAGAACCAGTTTCTGGCACATTCGATGATGCCAGCCATCAGGAAAAATTGGCTGCACTAGCCTCTTAATTTCCATCGGTGCAATTAACGCCACATCTAACTTAAAATGTAAATTGCCCCTTGGCATAATTTGAAATAATCCATCGCCGAAAATAAACAGGCCTGTGAAAACGATAAGGGTACAGGGAAATCAGCTAAAAGTTAGAGCGAATCATTAATTAGTATATTCTGGCTCCTTTCCTCTGTGATAATCAAATGAAGAATAGGTGTTGATACTAATTGAAGATGAAATTTGGATACGTCTTCCACTAAATAAGGTTTATCATAAATAATTGTCGGTTCCCATGAAGAGTAAAAACCATGAATAGGGTTACTGGACAAAGGTTTGGGTAAAATATGAAGTGACTGGGAGAGAGTATCCCCCAAGGACTCCAGGTCAGAGAGGCGAAATCTCGGTAACAGGGTCACAACTGGCCAACCAGTTGTCCATTCAGTTAATCTTCCATCATTTATTGTTCCCTAAATGGGCTCCTCCCCCGCAAAAGGGATTAAATCTCCCTTAGAGTTGATACGACTAATCTCAGATTCCTTCCGAAGCTTTCCCAATCCAACCTGACATTCAATATCTCCCAACTTTTCCCTAACCCGCTTTAGGTCGTTCAACTCTATTTTGTGATCATCTTGTTTTATTCCCCATGGGTCTTGGACCTCTTTTTCCCCCCTAAAATTCATTTTATTTATGTAAGCTAGGCACAGCCCATCTAATTTTTGTCTTCTGCCACTGCAGGCTGAATCCACAAATTTTGTCTCTTGTTAGCATTTTTTTTTCTATTTTCACTTTTCTCAATTTTGTCATTCGCGCAAAATAATAAATCATCGTTAAATCTGAATCGGACTCCAGTGTCCATCATCTTTGAATACATTTCTTTATTGTAATTCTTTTATTATTTCTTTTCTCCTTTTTAGTTTTCTTTTCTCTTTTCGTAGTATTAAATAAATCGTCATCAAATGGGAATTGAATTCTGACATTTGGGTTTTCATATTGTACTAAAAGTTCTCGAAGTTTACGAGGAAAAGTGCGTACAATAAATTTTGTCTCATTTTTATCAGTGCTTCATTTTGGCAAATATTTTTCGGCATCTCATATTCGTTAAAAGTGTTGACAAGCTTTCTATTCTCTGAAAGTTTTCCCGAAAAATTATTTTCGTGCGTCTTATTTTTCAATATTATATGGCTCAGCCACTTCTGCATCCCATTTTCCCGGATTATCAACATTTCGAACAGGTGTATTAAGCATTTCATTTTTTCGACAAGGTGGCTTAGCCTCCCATTTTGTTTTTTGGGCCGGTCCACCTTCTCCCCTTGTCAGTGTTGCATGTTTTTCCGTTTTAGTGTAGTTTTGTAATTTTCCCACTGTTAGAAGTCGCTTTTAAGGAAAGGAGATTTCCGATATTCCCAAAGTCTCCTCCTACTAAAACATCCACTGCTAGAGTAGGTACTAAGCCTACTTTTATCGTTTTTCTTTGGACCGTACCGTCCTTTTTTTCAATGTATGTTATAAACCAAGCAGAGGGGCCTGGGTGCTTATTTCCATAATAAAGTAACTTTGTAATCTTATTCTTCTGGTATATCTCCACTCTATTAATTAGCTCACCTTGCCAAATAAGTTTGGTCACTGCAAGAATGAATTGCCATTTCAACTAATTCTCCGTTCAATTTTCCATATATTTTATGCGACTCTGCAAATGCGTAATTTTTTCCCTTATTACGGGTCATGGCCCAGGCTGTCGTTTTATGTGGTTTTTGGTCATATTTACTGGGGCAGTGTCTTGCAAAATGCCCCGTAGTACCACAGTTATAACAAGTTAATTCTCCTTGCACTATGCTATAGTGCCTATTTTTGTTATAATCTCTATAATAAAATATGTCTGTGTCCTTAACTTCCTCTCTTATTTTGGTCCACCTATTTTCAATTTCCGCGATTTCTTCGCTTGTTTTTGGGTTCTTTTTTTCAAATATATTGTCAATTCTCTGCCATATATTGTCAATTCCCGGCCATCCGCTTCATTCCGCCATTTTTTCAAAATTTTATATATATCAATGTTCATCTTCATTTTTTTTTCATTGGTTGAAGACTTAGTGCCTTCATTAACTCTACTGTAGGTGATCTCTGAGGCTCTTGGAAAGTTCTCCCTTCAATCATTTCCATTATGTGTTTTCTTTCCTCTCTATCTGCCTCCTCGTTTTTTTCTTTGGCTTCTCTATCTCTTTCTCTTTCTTTTCTATCTTCCTCCTCTTTTCGTTCTCTAGCTATTCTATCTCTCTCTTTTCTCTGCTCTCTAGCTATTCTCTCTTTCTTTCTTTCTTTTCTATCTTCTTCCATTAAATTTTTATATATGTTGTGTCATATCTACATGACTACTTTTTTGCGAGCCCCTGATGGAAATTGAGCTTCTAATACTCCTGCTATTTGGCTTACTCTGATTCCTTCTGTCACAATATTCTCTTAATTCATTTCCCGAATCTGTTCGTCCCCTATCCATATTTTCTCTTACCCGCAACTCCCCTTCATTTTACACAGCATCTGAGGGGTGAGTTCGTCTTGTTTTTTCATATATTATATCTTCCTTGTTTATTTCGTACCCCTTCGTTTTACCGTGTGTACTCCTTCCCGATTCTATTACCTCTTAATTAGTTGGTCAATCGTGGGGTTGAACAATTGCCACACGCAAAAATTATGGTACGCAATTACTATTGTGAATTATTAGCGCTGCGTAGTGATGTTCAAAAATTTTTCAAAAAACTGGAATATCTAGACTTCATTAGAGAATAACAACTTCTTTCACAGCAAGCAATTTTACACGAGTGAAATATGTCTCCGAAAAACGAAATAACAGGGGTTGGACAAGAAACCAGCCTGAAGTAACAGCTCATCGCCCATCGCTCTGGCCATCGCCCTATGTTCAGTGTTGCAAAATTTTGAAGAAAACATCCCTCGCCGATCGCCCAATCTTTCAAATTGATTACGGTGTTGCCAAATTTTGTCTCCTTTAACCTAAAGGACTATTAAAAATACTTTAACACAATTGACTCACAGCAGAGAAGATTCTAAGGGGTCAGACACTACTTTTTGGGACTAAACCTTATCTGCTTGACTAGTAGCTCATTCTAAAGCCCATTTTGTGGTGATTCATAATATATAAGGTCTTACTGCGTCTAAAATTCTTAAATTCAATTTAGTTCCCTAATAAAGTTTTTTTCTAATCAATTCAAAATCCTTGTCTTAAAAAAAAGCTGGCGATCGCGTTGCTTTGCCTTGTTTTGGCTTATTATGTCCTATACAGTGTTTTTATGAAGATATTCCAAAAAACTGGAATATCTAGACTTCATTAGAGAATAACAACTTCTTTCACAGCAAGCAATTTTACACGAGTGAAATATGTCTCCGAAAAACGAAATAACAGGGGTTGGACAAGAAACCAGCCTGAAGTAACAGCTCATCGCCCATCGCTCTGGCCATCGCCCTATGTTCAGTGTTGCAAAATTTTGAAGAAAACATCCCTCGCCGATCGCCCAATCTTTCAAATTGTTTGCGGTGTTGCCAAATTTTGTCTCCTTTAACCTAAAGGACTATTAAAAATACTTTGACACAGTTGACTTACGGCAGAGAAGATTCTAAGGGGTCAGACACTACTTTTTGGGACTAAACCTTATCTGCTTGACTAGTAGCTCATTCTAAAGCCAAATTTTTCGGTGATTCATAATATATAAGGTCTTACTGCGTCTAAAATTCTTAAATTCAATTTAGTTCCCAAATAAAGTTTTTTTCTAATCAATTCAAAATCCTTGTCTTACAAAAAAGCTGGCGATCGCGTTGCTTTGCCTTGCTTTGGCTTATTATATCCTATAAAGTGTTTATATGAAGTGAAAAACAATTTAAGGTTCAAGGTTCAAGGTTTAATTTTAAAATATCTGTACAAAATTGACATAAATACAGGGTAAACGCCGGAGACACAAGGTCAAATGACAAAAACCCGGTACATTAATCGGAATAAACCTGTTTGACAACAAAAATAAATAACAGTTATTCCATGACTCACCAATAGACGGACACCCACCCCACTAACCCACCGACATCGGGCAAAGATCCACCGAAAATACCAATAAAAAAAAACGGGCGAATAAGGGTAACCGATGACCGGCATCTCACAGGGCAAAACACCCAACAAAACAATATTATCAAATGTACCCAGTTTTTCAATATATTATTGATTCTTAAAATTATTTATAAAGATAGAATGAAGTTGCTTTTTTATATTTGGAAGAGATTTGCTGCAATCAATAAATGGTAGATGAAGACACCATGAACCCGTGATTGAAAATAAGGGCGAGAACCGTGATCTCTCTGTGCTTAATTTTAGCTGCTGAATGTTCCATTTATGTCGGGTTTCACAAGAATGGGCATGTTGCACAGGGAAAAAATTATTCGAACGAAAGTACGTAGGTAGTTCCGACCGGTCATATTTTACCTTAAATGAAAAAGAATTGAGGGTGAATATCTGTGAAACAGGCAAAATATTAGTTAGAAGATATAGAGTTTCAGTTTTACTCTTATTAAGATACGAACACGGTGATGGTAAATATTTCTTTAAAATTAGAAGAGCCCGGTTTTGAAGAATTTGTATCGGTTTCACATGACATCTGAATGTTGCCAAATATATCAGAGGACAATACGTAAGATGGGAATGAACCAACGCAAAATAAATTAGACGTAGGATTTCATATGGAAAAAATGCTGAAACCTTCGCATTATACCAACCCCCTGAACAGCTTTAACCCGTAATCTATTACAATGTTCTTTATATGACAGATTTTCATCAATAATAATACCCAGATACCGGAACGAAGTTACCCTTTGAATTTGAATATTTGTAGCATGATCAAATATAGTTGAAATTCCTTGTGTATTCTGCCCAATTCTACTATAAATGATAAATTTGGTTTTTGATGCATTTAGTGACAAACGATTAGCTTTTAGCCATACAAGAAGTTGTGAAAATACGATTTGCAGCTTCTCATTCAGATCCTCTTCCGAATATCCAGTAAGTGATGATCCGGCATCATCAGCGAAAAGAACATTCAGACCAAGGTTTTCTGTCGCTGATGGAAGGTCATTTATATATATTAAAAAAAGCAGTGGTCCCAGGATTGAGCCTTGCGGGACACCAATATTTGACAACAGACATGGATCCGAAACTGTGTCGTTGATCATAGTCACTTGAGAGCGACGACTTAGGTAAGATGCGATAAAATCGTGCCCTGGTCCTCGTATTCCACCGTGGTTTAATTTATACAACAATATTTCATGGCTTAACGAATCAAAGGCCTTCTCCAGGTCCAAAAATATACTCGCCGGGATCCATTTTTTGTCCAGACACTCGTGAATAAATTGTACCATAGTTAATATAGCATTCTGCGTACTATGCTCTTTTTGTAAATCCATATTGTGTTTTTGAAAAATAATCTTTTGAACAGAGAAAATTATACATTCGAATATAAAAACATCGCTCCATTACTTTAGAAAAACCCGAAAGAATAGAAATGGGTTTATAATTTGAGCAATTAGTCCGGTCACCACTTTTATATAGCGGTAACACTTTCACTTTTTTAAATGAATCCGGAAAATTTCCCGATCTAAATGACAGATTTATTAAATGACACATAACTTTATTAATACTAGGTAAAATGGCTTTAACAATATTGGTCGACGACTCATCAATCCCCGGGGTATTTCCATTATTTAAAAGTTTAACAACCTTAGCAATCTCTTCTTGTGTTACCGGAGTTAAAAACATAGAATTCTCAGAAGGACTTCCTAGGTACGTAGGATAATTACATTGCCCATGGGACATATTATGTTGGAGCTTATTAGCTATTGACTGCCCGATTGACACGAAATGAAAATTTATGTAATTTGCCATTTCTAGTTCCCTTTCAATTGTATTACCATGGGCATCCCGTATTTTTGATGGTGAAGAAGACGTCCGCGATCGATTTAAACATGAGTTGATTAGTTCCCAAGTTTATATAATGATTAGTATAATGATTATATTATTGGGATTAGTATCCCAAGTATAATGATTAGTTCCCAATGTTATTTACATAACATTACCATAACATTCAATATTTCCTTCATTGCTACAACTATTTCTGACTTTTTCATTTAACCAGGGCGATTTTCTTATCGCCCTAGTTTTAAAATTCCAGCCATAAGGTCAAAGAATGAGAAAAATGTTCCTTTTCTTCTCAATACGTTGAATGACATCATCGGGTGGATGAGAAATTTCGAATAAGCTGTCAATCGCCAAAAATTAGGGCAATATCACAATTGACCCGAAGCAAAGGAGATTATAAGGGGTTAGACACTACTATTCGGAACTGAGGCTCATCTGCTTGATCAGTTGCTCATTTTCAATCCCATTTTATGCTGATTCATCATATGAATGTCTTACCGCGTTTAAAAGTCTTGAATTCAATTTAGTTCCCAAATACAGTTTTCTTCTGAAATTCAAAATCCTTGTCTTACAAAAAAGCGGGCGATGGCGTTACTTTGCCTTGCTTTGGCTTATAATGCGCTATACAGTGTTTTTATGACGTGAAAAACAATTTACCAGAACATTACCATAACATTCAATATTTGCTTCATTGCTACAACTCTTTGTGACTTTTTCATATAACCAGGGCGATTTTCTTATCGCCCTAGTCTTAAAATTCCAGCCATAAGGTCAAATAATGAGAAAAGGGTTCCTATGCTTCTCAAAACGTGGATTGCTATCATCAGACGGATGAGACGATTAAAATGAGCTGTCAATCGCCACAAATCGGAGCACAATCACAATTGACTCACAGCAGAGGAGATTCTAAGGGGTCAGACACTATTTTTTGGGTCTAAACGTTATCTGCTTGACTAGTAGCTCATTTTAAAGCCCGTTTTTCTTTGATTCATAATATATACGTCTCACCGCGGTTAAAATCCTTGAATTCAATTTAGTTCCCAAATAAAGTTTTTTTTTAAGAAATTCAAAATCCTTGTCATACAAAAAAGCGGGTGATGGCCTTGCTTTGCCTTGCTTTGGCTTATTATGTCCTATACAGAGTTCTTATGAACTTAAAAACAATTTATCATAACATTAATATAACATTCAATATTTTCTTCATTGCTACAACTCTTTGTGACTTTTTCATTTAACCAGGACGATTTTCTTATCGCCCTAGTCTTAAAATTCAAGCCATAAGGTCAAAGAATATGAAAAAGGTTCCTATTCTTCTCAAACGTGGAGTGCTATCATCAGACGGATGAGACGTTTCAAATGAGCTGTCACTCGCCACAAATCGGAGCAAAATCACAATTGCCTCACTGCAGAGGAGGTTCTAAGGGGTCAGACATTACTTTTTGGGACTAAAACTTATCTGCTTGACTAGTAGCTCATTTTAAAGCACATTTTTCGCTGATTCATAATATATACGTCTTACCGCGTTTAAAAGTCTTGAATTCAATTTATTTCCCAAATAATTTTTTTTTATGAAATTCAAAATCCTTGTCTTACAAAAAAGCTTGCGATGGCGTTGCTTTGCCTTCCTTTGGCTTATTATGTCCTATACAGTGTTTTTATGAAGTGAAAAACAATTTACCATAATATTACCATAACATTCAATATTTCCTTCATTACTACAACTCTAAGGGTTGCTATTCATCTCAAAACGTGGAGTGCTATCATCAGACGGATGAGACGTTTCAAATGAGCTGTCACTCGCCACAAATCGGAGCACAATCACAATTGACTCACATCAGAGGAGATTCTATGGGGTCAGACACTACTTTTTGGGACTAAAACTTATCTACTTGTACCAAACACATTTTGCATGCAGACCCGCTAGTAGAAGGGGGGTACCAGCCCCACGCGACACCCCTGCTGCAACCTACTACTTTTTTTAACCCCAAATATGGGCATAGAGTCCCTAGGGAGAACACGTGTTTAATGGGGTCAATGACCTAAATTTTCAAGGTCGATATTGTTGTTGTTGTTGTTTTGGCCATGTGCATAGAGTCATTAGGGAGAACACGTGGTTAATTAAAGTGATTGGGCATTTGGAACACCTGTGCTGTCAGTCATTAATCAAATTGTTTCCGGGCAAAGTTTAATAATGTCTGACAGGTACTGTCAATCATTAATCAAATTGTTTCCAGGCGAAGTTTAATAATGTCTGACAGGTGATGTCAAGATTGATTGATATGTCACGAAATGGGAATTAATTTGTTGTTTCTAAGGTGAATTATTGATTCAAGAAAGGGGAATTAATTTGATGTTTCTAAGGGGAAGGTGGGGAAGAGATATATTGATTGCGTAATCCAAGGGAGAGAATTCCCGAGAAATTGATTACATAATCGGTAGAACCCTATAAGGAGCTCGTGAAGGGAATCCATTTATGGGCATAGAATGACGTAATCAACTAGGAAAAATGGATTTCTGAGAAATTGATTACATAATCGGTAGAACCCTATCAGAAGGTCATGACGGGGATCCATTTATGGGCATTGAATGACGTAATCGACTAGGACAAATGGATTTCTGAGAAATTGATTACATAATCGGCAGAACCCTATCAGAAGGTCATGACGGGAATTCATTTATGGGCATAGAATGACGTAGTCGACTAAGACAATTGGATTTCTGAGAAATTAATTACATAATCGGTAGAACCCTATCAGGAGGTCCTAACGGGAATCCATTTATGGACATAGAATGACGTAATCAACTAGGACAAATGGATTTCTGAGAAATTGATTACATAATCGGTAGAACCCTATCAGAAGGTCATGACGGGAATTCATTTATGGGTATAGAATTACGTAATCGACTAAGACAAGCAAGTTACTTTCTTAATGTCCCTCCTAAACCCTTTTTGCAACTTGAAGTACTTATCTTTTTCACCCACAACTATACTTTACAGCTTTATGGATACCTCAACACCAAGAAATACTTTTCAAAGACCATTTCAGAGCAAGTTACTTTCTTAATCTCCCTCCTAAACTCATTTTACAAGTTGAAGTTCCCATCCTTTTCACCCGCAACTTTACTTTACAGCTTTTTGAATGCCCCAACTCCAAGCAATACTTTTCAAAAGGCATTTCAGAACAAGTTATTTTCTTAATGTCCCTTCTAAACCTATTTTCCAACTTGAATTACCCATCCTTCTCACCCACAACTTTACTTTAAAGCTTTTGAATGCCCCAACACCAAGAAATACTTTTAAAAAGGCATTTCAGAACCAGTTCTTTCTTAATGTCCCTCCCAAACCCATTTTACAAGTTGAAGTACCCATACTTTTCAACCACAACACTACTTTACAGCTCTTGCAGGCCACAAGACCAAGCAATACTTTTCAAAAGGCATTTCAGAACAAGTTATTTTCTTAATGTCCCTTCTAAACCTATTTTTCAATTTGAAGTACCCATCCTTCTTACAAACAATTTTACTTTACAGCTTTTGAATGCTCCAACACCAAGCAATACTTTTCAAATGACATTTCAGAACCAGTTCTTTTCTTAATATCCCTCATAAACCCATTTTACAAGTTGAAGTACCCATCTTTTTCACCTACAACTGTACTTTACAGCTTTTTGGTTACCTCAACACCAAGAAATACTTTTCAAAGACCATTTCAGAGCAAGTTCCTTTCTTATTGACCATCCCAAACCCATTTACAAATTGAAGTACCCATCCTTTTAGCTTAGAGTTTTAGTTTGGTTTAGTTTTAGTTAAAAGTTTAGAGTTTTTAGCTTAGAGTCTTAGCTTGGAGTTTTTGCTAGAGCTTTAGTTTATTTTAGTTTTAGTTAAGAGTTTAGAGTTTTTAGGTTAGAGTCTTAGCTTTGAGTTTCATTTAGAGTTCTAGTTTAGTTTAGTTTAGTTAAAGTTAAGAATTTAGAGTTTTAGCTTAGAGTCATAGCTTAGAGTTTTACTTAAAGTTGTAGTTTGGTTAAGTTTTAGTTAAGAGTTTCGAGTTTTACCTTAGAGTCTTAGCTTAGAGTTTTTGTTAGAGTTCTAGTTTACTTTAGTTTTAGTTAAGAGTTTAGAGTTTTTACCTTAGAGTCTTAGCTTAGAGTTTTAGTTAGGGTTGAAGTTTAGATTGGTTACAGCTAAGAGTTTCGAGTTTTAGCTTGGAGTCATACCTTAGAGTTTTACTTAAAGTTTTAGTTTGGCTAAGTTTTAGTTAAGAGTTTCGAGTTTTAGCTTAGAGTCTTAGCTTAGACTTTTTTTTTGTTAGAATTCTAGTTTAGTTTAATTTTAGTTATGAATTTGATGTCTTACCTTTGAGTTTCAGTTAGAGTTCTAGTTTAGTTTAGTTAAGAGTTTGGTGTTTTAGCTTAGAGTCTCAACATAGAGTTTTTGTTAGAGATCTAGTATATTTTAGTTTTAGTTAACAGTTTAGAATATTTAGATTATAGTACTAGCGTAAATTTTTAGTTTTGTTTAGTTTCATGTAATATTTTATATATTTTATATTATATTCTTAGCTTAGGGTCTTTTCTATAGCTTTAGTTTATTTTCTGTTTAGTTACTATTTTATAGTTTTTATATTAGATTCTTAGGTTAGAGTTTTATTTAGAGTTCTAATTTAGTTTAGTTTAGTTACAGTTAAGAATTAAGAGTTTTACCTTAGAGTCTTAGCTTAGAATTTTAGTTAGAGTTCTAGTTTAGTTTAGTTTTAGTTAAGAGTTTAGAGTTTTAGCTTAGAGTATTAGCTTAGAGTTTTTGTTAGAGTTCTATTTTAGTTTAGTTTAGTTAATATTTTAGATTTTTAGCTTAGAGTCATATCTTAGAGTGTTAGTTATAGTTGAATTTTAGTTTAGTTACAGTTAAGACTTTGATGTTTTATCTTAGAGTCTTAGCTTAGAGTTTTAGTTAGAGTTCTAGTTTAGTTTAGTTTTAGTTAAGAGTTTAGAATTTTAGCTTAGAGTATTAACTTAGAGTTTTTGTTAGATTCTTTGTTTAGTTTATTTTTAGTTTAGAGTTTAGAGTTTTTACCTTAGATTCTTAGATTAGAGTTTTTGTTCTAGTTCTAGTTTATTTTAATTTTTGTTAATAGTTTATAGCTTTCAGATTATAGTCTTAGCTTAGAGTTTATTTTAGAGTTCTAGTTTAGTTTAGTCTTAACTTAGAGTTTTTTGATAGAGCTCTAGTTTAGTTTAATTTTAGTTAATAGTTTGATGTTTTACCTTTGAGTTTCAGTTAGAGTTCTAGTTTAGTTTAGTTTTAGTTAAGAGTTTGGTGTTTTACCTTAGAGTCCTAGCTTAGAGTTTTAGTTAGAGTTCTAGTTTAGTTTAGTTTTAGTTAAGAGTTTAGTTTCAGTTAAGAGTTTAGAGTTTTAGCCTAGAGTCTTAGCTTAGAGTTTTTGTTAGAGTTCTAGTTTAGTTTAGTTTTAGTTGAGAGTTTAGAGTTTTTAGCTTAGAGTCATAGCTTAGATTTTTAGTTAGAGTTCTAGTTTAGTTTTAGTTAAGAGTTTAGAATTTTATAATAAAGTCTTAGCTTAGAGTTTTTTTTAGAGTTATAGTTTATTTTAGTTTTAGTTAAGAGTTTAGAGTTTTTAGCTTAGAGTCTTAGTTTAGAGTTTTTGTTGAAGTTCTAGTTTAGTTTAGTTTTAGTTAAACGTTTAGAGTCTTAGCTTAGAGTTTTTGTTAGAGTTCTAGTTTAGTTTAGTATTAAATTAGATTTTTGTATAGAGTTGTAGTTTAGTTTAATTTTAGTTAAGAGTTTGATGTTTTACCTTTGAGTTTCAGTTAGAGTTCTAGTTTAGTTTACTTTAAGTTTAGAGTCTGAATTTTTAGACTAGAGAAAAATTATATAGTTTTAGATTTAGGTCTATTTTTGGTTATTTTTTTTTAATAGTTGAGAATCTTAGCTTATAGTAATGGCTTAGATTATTATTTAAGAGTTCAATTTTAGTTTAGTTTCAGTTAAGAGTTTAGAGCTTTTACCTTAGACTCATATCTTAGACTTTTTGTTTAAGTTATAGTTTAGTTTAGTTTTAGTTAATAGTTTAGATTTTTAGATTAGAGTCTTAGATTAGAGTTTTTGTTATACATGAAGTTTAGTTTAGTAATAGTTAAGAGTTTAGAGTTTTAGCTTAGACTCATAGCTTAGAGTTTTACTTAAAGTTGTAGTTTAGTTAAGTTTTAGTTAAGAGTTTCGAGTTTTAGCTTAGAGACTTAGCTTAGAATTATAGTTTAGTTTAGTTTTAGTTAAGAGTTTAGAGTTTTTTAGCTTAGAGTCATAGCTTAGAGTTTTTGTTAGTGTTCTAGTTTAGTTTAGTTATAGTTAAGAATTTAGAGTTTTAGCTTAGAGTCATAGCTTAGAATTTTAGTTAAAGTTATAGTTTAGTAAAGTTATAGTTAAGAGTTTAGAGTTTTAACTTAGTGTCATAGCTTAGAGTTTTTGTTAGAGTTCTAGTTCAGTTTAGTTTTAGTTAAGAGTTTCGAGTTTTAGCCGAGTCTTAGCTTAGAGTTTTTGTTAGAGTTCTAGTTCAGTTTAGTTTTACTTTAGAGTTTTAGCTTAGACTTAGAGTTTCAATTAGAGTTCTAGTTTGGTTTAGTTAAAGTTATGAATTTAGAGTTTTAGCTTAGTGTCATAGCTTAGATTTTTTACTTAAAGTTATAGTTTGGTTAAGTTTTAGTTAAGAGTTTCGAGTTTTAGCTGAGTCTTAGCTTAGAGTTTTTGTTAGAGTTCTAGTTTAGTTTAGTTTTAATTAAGAGTTTAGAGTTTTAGCTTAGAGTCTTAGTTTAGAGTTTTTGTTGAAGTTCTAGTTTAGTTTAGTTTAGAGTTTTAGATAAGACTTAGAGTTTCAATTAGAGTTCTAGTTTGGTTTAGTTTTAGTTAAGAGTTTAGAGTTTTTAGCTTAGAGTCTTAGCTTAGTTTTATTTAGAGCTCTAGTTTAATTTAATTTTAGTTAAGAGTTTAGAGTTTTACGATAGAGTCTTAGCTTAGAGTTTTAGTTAGAGTTAAAGTTTACTTTAGTTACAGTTAAGAATTTAGATTTTTAGCTTAGAGTCATAGCTTAGAGTTTTACTTAAAGTTATAGTTTGGTTAAGTTTTAGTTAAGAGTTTAGATTTTTAGCTGAGTCTTAGCTTAGAGTTTTTGTTAGAGTTCTAGTTTAGTTTTTGTTAAGAGTTTAGATTTTTAGCTTAGAGTCTTAGATTATAGTTTTTGTTAGAGTTCTAGTTAAGTTTAATTTTAGTTTAGAATTTGATGTTTTACCTTTGAGTTTCAGTTAGAGTTCTAGTTTAGTTTACTTTTAGTTAAGAGTTTAGTGTTTTACCTTAGAGTCATAGCTTAGAGTTTTAGTTAGAGTTCTAGTTTAGTTTAGTTTTAGTTAAGAGTTTAGAGTTTTACCTTAGAGTCTTAGCTTAGAGTTTTTGTTAGAGTTCTAGTTTAGTTTAATTTTAGTTAAGAATTTGATGTTTTACCTTTGAGATTAAGTTAGAGTTCTAGTTTAGTTTACTTTTAGCTAAGAGTTTCATGTTTTACCTTAAAGTCATAACTTAGAAGCTTTTGATAGAAATCTAGTTTAGTTTTATTTAATAGTAAGTAGTTTTAGAATATAGTCTTAGGTTAGAGTTTTTTTTAGGGTTTTATTTTATTTTATTTATATTTAATTGAATTGAGTTTTAGCTTATAGTCTTATATTATAGTTTTTTTTGTATTTCTATTTTAGTTTAGTTTTAGTTAAGAGTTTAGAGTCTTAGCTTAGATTTTTTGTTATAGTTGAAGTTTAGTTTAGTAATAGTTAAGAGTTTAGAGTTTTTTGCTTAGAGTCTTAGATTAGAGTTTTGTTAGAGTTTAAGTTTAGTTTAGTAATAGTTAAGAGTTTAGAGTTTTATCTTAGAGTCTTAGCTTAGAGTTATAGTTAGAGTTAAAGTTTAGTTTAGTTAAAGTTAAGAATTTAGAGTTTTAGCTTAGTGTCATAGCTTAGATTTTTACTTAAAGTTCTAGTTTGGTTAAGAGTTTAGAGTTTTAGCTTAGAGTCTTAGCTTAGAGTTTTTGTTAGAGTTCTAGTTTAGTTTAGTTTTAGTTAAGAGTTTAGAGTTTTACCTTACAGTCTTAGCTTAGAGTTTTTGTTAGAGTTGAAGTTTAGTTTAGTTATAGTTAAGAATTTAGAGTTTTTAGCTTAGAATCGTAGTTTAGAGTTTTTGTTGGAGTTCTAGTTTAGTTTAGTTAAGAGTTTAGAGTTTTATCATAGAGTCATAGCTTAGAGTTTTTGTTGAAGTTGAAGTTTAGTTTAGTCACAGTTAATAATTTATAGTTTTTAGATTAGAGTCTTAGCTTAAATTTTTACTTAGAGTTCTATTTTATTTTATTTTTAGTTAAGAGTTTAGAGTTTTATCTTAGATTCTTAGCTCAGAGTTTTTGTTGAAGTTCTAGTTTAGTTTAGTTAAGAGTTTAGAGTTTTATCAGAGAGTCATAGCTTAGAGTTTTACTTAGAGTTAAAGTTTAGTTGAGTTATAATTACTGTTTTAGAGTTTCAGCTTGGAGTCTTAGATTAGAGTTTTAGTGATGGTTTTTGTATAGTTCAGTTTTAGTTATGAGTTTAGATTTTTACATTAAAGTCTTAGCCTAGAGTTTTATTTAGAGTTCTAGTTTACTTTAGTTTTAGTTAAGAGTTTTAAGTTTTAACTTAAAGTCTTAGCTTAGAGTTTTAGGTAGGGTTGAAGTTTCGTTTCGTTTAGTTATAGTTAAGAGTTTATAGTTTTAGCTTAGAGTCGTAGCTTAGAGTTTTAGTTAGAGTTATTGTTTAGTTTAGTTTTAGTTAAGAGTTATAGCTTAGAGGTTTATAGCTAAGTTAGATTAGGTTAGGTTAGCTAGTAAACATCTCTCCATGTTTAAGTTAGGTTAGGTTAGGTTATGCTAGATTAAGTTATGTTAGGTTAGGTTAAGTTAGGTTAGGTTAGGTTAGGTTAGGTTAGGTTAGGTTAGCCTACGTACGCGCGCGTACGTAGGCTAACCTAACTTAACCTAACCTAACATAACTTAATCTAGCATAACCTAACTTAACCTAACTTAAACATGGAGAGATGTTTACTAGCTAACCTAACCTAACTTAGCTAACCTAACCTAACTTACCTAACCTGACTTAACCTAACCTAATCTCGCGGCGCGTCCCGCGGTGCTTCCCGGGCCCACCGGCGCTTCCCGGGTCCCGCGGTGCAAAAATCTATCTATCCCCCCATGTCGACTTTGTACCAGTTAGATTAGGTTAGATTATCATGAGTGCTCATGATAAGCTAACCTAATCTAACCTAACTTAAACATGGAGAAACCTAACCTCTAACTTAAACGTGGAGAAACCTAACCTCTAACCTAACCTAACTTATGGTTTTGGTATTTCTATGCAATATTGTGGAATTTTGTGGTTATGCTAGTTTAGACTAAACTTCAACTCTAAATAAATCTCTAAGCTAAGATTCTAGGCTAAACCTCTAAGCTATAACTCATAACTAAAACTAAACTAAACAATATCTCTAACTAAAACTCTAAGCTAAGACTTTAAGGTAAAACTCTAAACTCTTAACTATAACTAAACTAAGCTAGAAATCTAACTAAAACTATAAGCTAATAGTCTAATCTAAAAATCAAAACCCTTAACTCTAACAAAAATAACCTTCAACTATATTTAAAACTCTAAGATAACACTCTAAGGTAGAACTATAAACTCTTAACTAAACTAAACTAGCACTTCAACAAAAACTCTAAGCTAAGACTCTAAGATAAAACTCTAAACTCTTAACTAAAACTAAACTAAACTAGAACTCTAAGTAAAACTCTAACCTAAGACTCTAATCTAAAAACTCTAAATTCTTAACTGTGACTAAACTAAACTTCAACTTCAACAAAAACTCTAAGATATGACTCTATGATAAAACTCTAAACTCTTAACTAAACTAAACTAGAACTCCAACAAAAACTCTTAACTACGACTCTAAGCTAAAAAATATAAACTATTAATTATAACTAAACTAAACTTCAAATCTAACAAAAACTCTAAGCTAAGACTCTAAGGTAAAACTCTAAACTCTTAACTAAAACTAAACTAAACTAGAACTCTAACAAAAACTCTAAGCTACGACTCAGCTAAAACTCTAAACACTTAACCAAACTAGAACTTTAAGTAAAAATCTAAGCTATGACACTAAGCTAAAACTCTAAATTCTTAACTTTAACTAAACTTCAACTCTAACTATAACCCTAAGATGTGACTCTAAGCTGAAACTCTAAACTCTTAACTGTTACTAAACTAAACTTCAATTCTAACAAAAACTCTAAGCTAAGACTCTAAGCAAAAAAATATAAACTATTGAATATTAATAAACTAAACTTAAACTCGATCAAAAACTCTAAGCTAAGACTCTAAACTATTAACTAAAACTAAACTAAACTAGAACTTCAACAAAAACTCTAAGCAAAGACTCTAAGCTAAAAACTCTAAACTACTAACTAAAACTAAAATAAACTAGAACTCTTAACAAAAACTCTAAGCTAAGACTCTAAGCTAAAATTCTGAACTCTTAACTAAAACTAAACTAAACTAGAACTCTAACTTAAAATCTAAGATAAGACTCTAGGTTAAAACACTAAACTCTTAAATAAAAGTAAACTAAATTAGAACTCTAACTGAAACTCAAAGGTAAAACATCAAATTCCTAACTAAAATTAAACTAAACTAGAACTCTAACAACAACTCTAAGCTAAGACTCTAAGGTAAAACTCTAAACTCTTAACTAAAACTGAACTAAACTAGAACTATAACTAAAACTCTAAGCTATGACTCTAAGTTAAAACACTAAACTCTTAACTAAAAGTAAACTAAACTAGAACTCTAACTGAAACTCAAAGGTAAAACATCAAATTCTATACTAAAATTAAACTAAACTAGAACTCTAACAAAAACTCTAAGCTAAGACTCTAAGGTAAAAATCTAAACTCTTAACTAAAACTAAACTAGAACTCTAACAAAAACTCTAAGCTAAGACTCAGCTAAAAATCTAAACTTTTAACTAAAACTTAACCAAACTATAACTTTAAGTAAAACTCTAAGCTATGACTCTAAGCTGAAAATATAAATTCTTAACTGTAAATAAAGTAAACTTTAACTCTAACTAAAACCATAAGATAAGACTCTATGGTAAAACTCTAAACTCTTAAAGAAAATTAAATTAAACTAGAACTCTAAATAAAACTAATCTAAGACTCTAAGCTAAAAACTCTAAACTCTTAACTAAAACTAAACCAAACTAGAACTCTAATTGAAACTCTAAGTCTTAGCTAAAACTCTAAACTAAAACTAAACTAAACTAGAACTTCAACAAAAACTCTAAACTAAGACTCTAAGCTAAAACTCTAAACTCTTAAATAAAACTAAACTAGAACTCTAACAAAAACTCTAAGCTAAGACTCAGCTAAAACTCGAAACTCTTAACTAAAACTTAACCAAACTATAACTTTAAGTAAAAAATCTAAGCTATGACACTAAGCTAAAACTCTAAATTCATAACTTTAACTAAACCAAACTAGAACTCTAATTGAAACTCTAAGTCTAAGCTAAAACTCTAAACTAAAACTAAACTAAACTAGAACTCTAACAAAAACTCTAAGCTAAGACTCAACTAAAACTCGAAAATCTTAACTAAAACTAAACTGAACTAGAACTCTAACAAAAACTCTAAGCTATGACACTAAGGTAAAACTCTAAACTCTTAACTATAAATTAACTAAAATATAACTTTAACTAAAAATATAATCTATTACTCTAATCTAAAACTATAAATTATAAAATTTAACTAAACTAAACTATAAATCTAAAAAAAAATATAAGCTAAGACTCTAAGCTAAAAAACTATTAACTAATAACTAAAAATAAGCTAAACGATAAATCTAATCTAAGTCTCTAAGCTAAAACTTGAAACTTTTAAAAGAAACTTAACTAAACTAAATCTTTAAGTAAAACTCTAAGCTATGAGTCTAAGCTAAAACTCTAAACTCTTAACTATTACTAAAATAAACTTCAAGTCTAACAAAAACTCTAAGCTAAGACTCTAAGCTAAAACTCTAAACTATTAACTAAAACTAAACTAAGCTAGAACTTCAACAAAAACTCTAAGCTAAGACTCTAAGCTAAAAAATATAAACTCTTCACTAAAAATAAAATAAAATATAACTCTAACAAAAACTATAAGCTAATACTCTAAGATAAAATTCTAAACTCTTAAATAAAACTAAACTAAACTAGAACTCTAAATAAAACTCTAAGCTAAGACTCTAAGTTAAAACATTAAACTCTAAACTAAAACTAAACTAAACTAGAACTCTAACTGAAACTCAAAGGTAAAACATCAAACTCTTAACTAAAATTAAACTAAAATAGAAATCTATAAAAAAAAATCTAAGTTAAGACTAAAATAAACTAGAAATCTAAAAAAAACTATAACCTAAAACTCTAAGCTAAAAACTCTAAAATTTTAACTATAACTAAAATAAAATAGAACTTATACAAAAACTGTAAACTAAGACTCTAAGCTAAAAACTATAAAATATTAACTAAAAATAAACTAAACTAGAACTCTAACCAAAAATCTAAGCTAAGACTATAAGATAAAATTACAAACTCTCAATTAAAACTAAAATAAACTAAAACTCTAATTAAAACTCTAAGCTAGGACTCTAATATAAAACCTCTTAACACTCAACTTAAAATAAATTAAGCTAGAAATCTAACAAAACTCTAAGATAAGACTCTAAGCTTAAACTCTAAACTATTAACCAAAATTAAACTAGAACTCGAACTAAAACTCTAAGCTAAGACTCTTAGGTAAAACAACAAACTCATAACTAAAACTAAACTAAACTAGAACTCTAACTGAAACTCAAAGGTAAAACATCAAACTATTAACTAAAATTAAACTAAACTAGAACTATATCAAAAAACTCTAAGTTAAGACTAAACTAAACTAGAACTCTAACAACAACTCTAAGCTAAGACTCTAAGCTAAAAACTCTAAACTTTTAACTAAAATTAAACTAAACTAGAACTCTAACAAAAACTCTAAGCTAATACTCTAAGCTAAAACTTTAAACTATTAACTAAAACTAAACTAAACTAGAACTCCAACAAAAACTCTAAGCTAAGACTCTAAGCTAAAAACTCTAAACTCTTAACTAAAACTAAAATAAACTAGAACTCTAACAAAAACTCTAAGTTAAGACTCTGAGCTAAAATTCTAAACTCTTAACTAAAACTAAACTAAACCACAACTCTAACTAAAACTCTAAGCTAAGACTCTAAGTTAAAACATCAAAGTCTTAACTATAACTAAACTAAAATTCAACTCTAACTAAAACTCTAAGCTATGACTCTAAGCTAAAACTCTAAAATCTTAACTAAACTAAACTAAAATAGAACTCTAACAAAAACTCTAAGCGAAGACTCTAGGCTAAAACTCAAAACTCTTAACTAAAACTAAACTAAACTAGAACTCTAACTAAAATTCTAAGCTAAGACTCTAAGCTAAAACTCTAAATTCTTAACTGTAACTAAACTAAACTAAACTAGAACTCTAAATAAAACTCTAAGCTAAGACTCTAAGCTAAAAACTATAAACTATTAATTAAAACTAAACTAAACTAGAACTCTAACAAAAACTCTAAGCTAAGACTCTAAGCTAAAAACTCTAAACTTTTAACTAAAACTAAAACAAACTAAAACATTACGCTAAGACTCTAAGCTAAAAACTCTAAACTCTTAACTAAAACTAAAATAAACTAGAACTCTAACAAAAACTCTATGCTAAGACTCTAAGCTAAAACACCAAACTCTTAACTAAACTAAACTAGAACTCTAACTGAAACTTAAAGGTAAAACATCAAATTAATAACTAAAATTAAACTAAACTAGAACTCTAACAAAAAAAAAGTCTAAGTTAAGACTCTAAGCTAAAACTCGAAACTCTTAACTAAAACTTAGCCAAACTAAAACTTTAAGTAAAACTCTAAGGTATGACTCCAAGCTAAAACTCGAAACTCTTAGCTGTAGCCAATCTAAACTTCAACTCTAACTAAAACTCTAAGCTAAGACTCTAAGCTAAAAACTCTAAACTCTTAACTAAAACTAAACTAAACTAGGACTCTAACAAAAACTCTAAGCTAAGACTCTAAGCTAAAACTCGAAACTATTAACTAAAACTTAACCAAACTATAACTTTAATTAAAATTCTAAGCTATGACTCTAAGCTAAAACTATAAATTCTTAACTTTAACTAAACTAAACTAAACTAGAACTCTAAATAAAATTCTAAGCTAATAATCTAATATAAAAACTCTAAACTATTAACTAAAACTAAAATAAACTAGAACTCTAACAAAAACTCTAAGCTAAGACTCTAAGCTAAAAACTCTAAACTTTTAACTAAAACTAAACCAAACTAAAACTCTAAGCTTAAAGGATGGGTACTTCAATTTGTAAATGGGTTTGGGATGGTCACATAAAAGGAACTCGCTCTGAAATGGTCTTTGAAAAGTATTTCTTGGTGTTGAGGTAACCAAAAAGCTGTAAAGTACAGTTGTAGGTGAAAAAGACGGGTACTTCAACTTGTAAAATGGGTTTAGGAGGGACATTAAGAAAAGAACTGGTTCTGAAATGTCATTTGAAAAGTATTGCTTGGTGTTGGAGCATTCAAAAGCTGTAAAGTAAAATTGTGTGTAAGAAGGACGGGTACTTCAACTTGGAAAATGGGTTTAGGAGGGACATTAAGAAAAGAACTTGTTCTGAAATGTCATTTGAAAAGTGTTGCTTGGTGTTGTGGCCTTCAAGAGCTGTAAAGTAATGTTGTGGTTGAAAAGTATGGGTACTTCAACTTGTAAAATGGGTTTGGGAGGGACATTAAGAAAAGAACTGGTTCTGAAATGCCTTTTGAAAAGTATTTCTTGGAGTTGGAGCATTCAAAAGCTGTAAAGTAAAGTTGTGGGTGAGAAGGATGGGTACTTTAAGTTGGAAAATAGGTTTAGAAGGGACATTAAGAAAATAACTTGTTCTGAAATGCCTTTTGAAAAGTATTGCTTGGAGTTGGGGCATTCAAAAAGCTGTAAAGTAAAGTTTTGGGTGAAAAGGATGGGAACTTCAACTTGTAAAATGGGTTTAGGAGTGAAATTAAGAAAGTAACTTACTCTGATATGGTCTTTGAAAAGCATTTCTTGGTGTTGAGGTATCCATAAAGCTGTAAAGTATAGTTGTGGGTGAAAAAGATAAGTACTTCAATTTGCAAAATGGGTTTAGGAGGGACATTAAGAAAGTAACTTGCTTGTCTTAGTCGATTACGTAATTCTATACCCATAAATGAATTCCCGTCATGACCTTCTGATAGGGTTCTACCGATTATGTAATCAATTTCTCAGAAATCCAATTGTCTTAGTCGACTACGTCATTCTATACCCATAAATGAATTCCCGTCATGACCTTCTGATAGGGTTCTACCGATTATGTAATCAATTTCTCAGAAATCCAATTGTCTTAGTCGACTACGTCATTCTATGCCCATAAATGAATTCCCGTCACGAACTTCTGATAGGGTTCTACCGATTATGTAATCAATTTCTCAGAAATCCATTTGTCCTAGTTGATTACGTCATTCTATGCCCATAAATGGATCCCCGTCATGACCTTCTGATAGAGTTCTACCGATTATGTAATCAATTTCTCAGAAATCCATTTGTCCTAGTTGATTACGTCATTCTATGCCCATAAATGGATTCCCGTCACGAGCTCCTTATAGGGTTCTACCGACTATGTAATCAATTTCTCGGGAATTCTCTCCCTTCGATTACGCAATCAATATATCTCTTCCCCACCTTCCCCTTAGAAACATCAAATTAATTCCCCTTTCGTGAATCAATAATTCCCCTTAGAAACAACAAATTCATTCCCATTTCGTGACATATCAATCAATCTTGACATCACCTGTCAGACATTATTAAACTTCGCCTGGAAACAATTTGATTAATGATTGACAGTACCTGTCAGACATTATTAAACTTTGCCCGGAAACAATTTGATTAATGACTGACAGCACAGGTGTTCCAAATTCTCAATCGCTTTAATTAACCACGTGTTCTCCCTAATGACTTTATGCACATGGCCAAAACAACAACAACAACAATATCGACCTTGGAAATTTAGGTCATTGACCCCATTAACCACGTGTTCTCCCTAGAGACTCTATGCCCATATTTGGTGTTAAAAAAAGTTGTAGGTGGCAGCAGGGGTGTCGCGTGGGGCTGGTACCCCCCCTTCTACTCCCGCTATAATTTACCTCCCCCCTAATATGCAAATATATAGCCCAAATTTATTTCTAAAGCAATGAAGAAACTAACATAAAAACTGGTGCCTTCTCGAATTTTACACAGCGTAAACTTGAGTGTGTGCCGCATAATACACAAGTACCAAAATTCCTCCCCCCCCCCCTACAGAAAGAAAAAAAAGTAGATTAAAATTCACGAATTTGGAAAGCCTTATTTTCCACGGGGGGGGGGTATTTTTTCACAGGGGGAGGGGGTAAGCCTTATTTTCCACGAGGGGGGGGAGTAAAAATAATAAAAGTGTACTTTCATATGAGAACTTCAAAATGTTTTATAACATTGTGACAAAATAATTGCAATGATAAAGAGATGAATTCTTATCAGTTGAATTATTTATAGCTTAAATCTCAAATTTATGCATGTTGCGGCTTGTCTTTGAGTTTTATGAAATCTATAGATTTCATATAGGAAAATGTTTAATAAACATTTGAATTTTGGTCTGAAACCCATCCATGATAGTGATAATAGTAATCACTTGGGATTCTTCAAATACTAGACAAGTTTTTTAACTGAAAATTTTGACATAGGCTGTTACACAATGCCTATTATGGATTCCCTCGCTATAGCTTCCACCTACTAATTCAAATTGCTACAGTTCAGTTTCTTCAGTGTTAAAGAACCCAGTAATTTTTATTAGGCCCATATTGTTAGGGGTGACGTTTATTGCCAAATATCCAAAGTAAGGGCTCTAAAGTTTTTCTTTCCGTTGGAATGATCCCTCTCTGTATTTCCTAAGACTATTGTCTCGATGCGATCACCACGGGGAAAAAAAAAACCAACATCCACGATATGGCTAATATGGGTGTAAAGGTCATTTGTGATACAAATAAATTTTATATTTAGATTAAGGATGCAATTCTGGGTATATATTTGCACATTAGGGGGCTGGGGGTATATACTCTGTAAATATATAGGTTCTAAGAAATTCATGAATTTCTGAGAAAAACTGGAATAACAAGTAAAGAAGTGAAGGTTGTTCTACTAACAGAAGTCATAATTGCGATTTGACGAGAAATTATAAATGTTTGTTTAAAGTTTCAATTTAACTCTACTTCTTTAAGATTTTTTTTTATTTATTAATAACTGTTAATAACAGTTTTCTAAGCTGCATTAAGGTGGGAGGGGTCACGTTCGAGAAGAAAAACATTCGCTTTCAGGTTTAATAAAATTGTGGAATCACAATTTAAATATTGTAAATGCTAAAAGGACGAAAGTAACTATTCAAATTAAATTTACATGTGGCGGAAACCCCAAAACAAATCGAAACCAGCATAAAGAAGCCAGATGCGCAAAACTGATTACAAAAAACGGTTTCGTCCTAGAAGTGCTGACAGAAGAGCTTAGGAACACTTTTGAATGTAACGAATTTGGCAAGATAAGTGTAAGGCAAAAAGGTTGTACCTCTTTAATCAGAAATTATTTTAAAAAACAGTGTCAAATAATTTTTTAAATAATCATACGAAGAATAAGATAAATTCTAGCGCAAAATGAAAACTTGAAGGATGTAACGCAAAATACAGGTTTAGTTCTACATGCACTATTGACGAGAATATAACTACCACGGACATGACAATCACTTTTGATGTAGATCAAGCTGGAATAGCGTGTCATGACAAATCCAAGAGGGTCAAAATGGAACTCTCGGGTAATGCAAGGAAGAAAAAAACAGGAGGAACTACAAAACAAAGGGTATGATTATGGTCAATTCAAACAAAACCAGCACAGATTTATAGAATCCAATGACTAAAACAAAATGTTTATGCCAGTGTTGCCACCGTCAGTAGGATTTTACTAGATCTAGGAAAAAAAAATCTAGTAAATTTAGAGGATCTAGTAAATTTCCCAAAATCTAGTAAAAACTAGTAAAAAGTCATGATTTATAGTAAACAAAACTTTTTTTTTTATTTTCCTTGAATTCACGGTAAAAAATTGTCGTAAACATATGACAATTTACCATTTTTGCTTGTCTGTTTTACAATTTACAATTTTGCTTGTCTGTCTCAGGGACAGACAAGCAGTCACCTATTTTCATAAACAGACAATTCACTTCCGGCGTCTAAAGGTCGAAAAAATCAGCT
The DNA here is from genome assembly GCF_049724085.1 of Artemia sp. Qi Xiang Cuo. Taxonomy (NCBI): domain Eukaryota; kingdom Metazoa; phylum Arthropoda; class Branchiopoda; order Anostraca; family Artemiidae; genus Artemia; species Artemia sp. Qi Xiang Cuo. The sequence goes on from NC_142805.1 coordinate 35,526,309, forward strand.
TTCTGTGTATCAAATCTTACCAACTAAAAATGAAGCTATAATGACCACCCAAGGTGATTAGGTGAATCTCCTCAGTTTAAAAATTTTTATTGAGGAAAAAGGAGCCTGCTGAGAGAAATTAAAAGTAAGTAGAAATGTAACATTATGTATATATATATATATATATATATATATATATATATATATATATATATATATATATATATATATATATATATATATATATATATATATATATATATATATATATATATATATATAATGTTACATGATCTTGTAGGTTTCCAAAATTTTCAATAATACTATGAAAACGAAATAAAGAGGAAAAGAGAAAAAAAAGAAGAAAAAGGGAAAAAGATTGTGAAAATCGTATTGATTATCCTCCTATAGTAAAAATCAATGCTTGAAAACTCAAAAAAAAAATTTTAGTATTTAGTAAAAACATATGCGATCTAGTAAATTTTTCCTCTCCGATTTAGTAAATTCTTCCAGGTCAGGGTGGCAACCCTGGTTTATGCTGCCCTTCAGCTTAAATGTCCATCATAAGGCTCTGTCAGACCTTTCGAAATCTCTCAAAACTCAACTACATCCCTTCTTGGAATTGGAGGTCTAGATGAAAACATTTTAAGAGGCAAGAAACATAGATGAATAAAAAAAAACAAAAAAAACAGCATAAATGGGTACGTCCAAAGACTGTCATGGCATCCATTTCGCATAGTACTTTTCAATAAAGCAAATGGAATTGGCCATACAGGAATTAAGAATTAACCAGGACCTTGTGCTTCACTTGGATGCAACGGGGGGGGGGGTTAATACGTAAAATAGGGTCTAGCAATAAAAAAATTCTTGTATTCAATAGTATCAGGAGGTTGAGGACCGGGCCTTCCTCCAGTTTCCTACTTTGGTGCGCTAAGTGATACACATGATACCTGAGCCATTACGGTAATTTTAGAAGATTTTATCTGTCCGCTATACCATAGAACAAAAAAAATTCCTTTTATAGTAACAGATTTTACTTAGGCCATGATGTATGCAGTTCTTCAGGCACTAAATAAAAATACGTTAATACAGTATTTGAACTGGTGTTATGATGTGATAAAAAAAGGTGTCAACATAGATAAAAAAAACTAAGCTAATCATATGTGCGGCACATATGATCAAATTTATTTATAGGTTCTGCGCTCTTGAGTACAAAGATTCTAAGACAACTGACTTCATAGTTCGTTCAGTAGCTATGATAATGCAACAAGAATCGTTGGAGTCGATAAAAGAATATTGGACCTGCTTAAGAGCACTTTTAACCGAAAAATATATTACAGATAAGGTAAAATCACGAGCACTGGATCTATTAAAATCTGTAAATAAACCTTTAGCCTGAGGTTGCAACCAGATGCTGTCTCTGAAGACAACACTACATAGACGATTGTGAGTTTACTGGTAATTGTGATGTTGATCATAAAAATCTTTTTATATATTTTGGCTTTTCATGATTCCTCAAAGGACAATAGTAGGGACAGGGGATTAAACCATTATTATGGTTTGAAAGTTTTTCATAGGCTAGAACAAATAATTATTAAACTATGTCGTTTAACAATTGCAATAATGCTAAATTGTAGATTCAGTAAGCATACAAATGCGTCAATAAAAAATTATTCCAAAATAATGAAAAGACAGGTTTACAAATTTTGGCTTAGTCCCATGGATCCTGGTGAATTTGTGGATACGAGTTATATAAATACTATACACATTGTTTCAAACAGGATTGCTTTCCTGAATAACTATCCCCCTACCTCTAAATATACTAGCTCAAGATAATGAATGGATATTGATATGGAGCAACAAAAAAAGGAAGAAAAGGAAAAGCAATTCCCAAAAATGGATACTGTAAAAGAGGTCTGGCAGAAAAAAAACAATAAAAAAAAATAACTGGCTCCAAATATTATGACCCGTCCCCTAATCTTTGTCTTCAACCGGAATACATCAGACCTGCTGAAAAATTGAATAGAAGAAACATAAAATTAGCTAAAAAAGTACTTTCGAAAAATGAACAGTTGGATAACTTCCAAGACTGTAGCAGCGCGTATTCAAAGTATTCTTCGGGTCACAGCGATTCAATTGTTATAGGAAGAGTGTCAGTGGGGGAGGGGGAAGGAAAACAATTTAGCAAACATTTCAATAGGTGAACTGGCGTCAATAATAGGACAGGCTTGGCTAAGCGAACCGATTATGGAGGCCTATATATTGAATAGAATATAAAGGAAAGAAATCTAGGCCATGGTGTCGTTCTTCAAGGAACACCACTTGTAAACAAGATCTTATTACAACTCAAGGATCCAGGTTATTTGATTCCTGCCAAATTTTCGATTTTTTTGGTTAACGAGTTTGGTGTGCACTGGACGCTTATTTTCATTGATAGTCTGAGCAGGAGTTACATTTTTTTTAACCTTTACAGGGTGAAGACAAATATTTGGGCAAATTTTCAAACGCTTTTCTTGATAAGCGCTCCGATTAAAAAATTTTGCCTTTTAAATTCAAAAAAAACAAGAAGATGGTTTCAATTGCGGACCGAGGGCCCTTCAAATTATAGATTTTCTTCACAACTCGATATATTTGGAGTATGAAGATCCACTCAACGATTTCTACTTAAATTACAGAGACGAGTAAAATATAATTGACAATTTGGCAGATGACGAAAGTAGTAATACGATGCGAGCCCAAATCTTTGCAGAAATGTAAAAGCCATGGACGTATCATTGACTAATATTTGCAGAATTGGCAGAATGTCACCTGTAACATATCAGTCAAATTCTGATTCGTCGGATTCAGATGATGCAACAAATTGGATTAGATGTAATACCAATGAAGACCATTGGTTCCACAGGGATTGTTTCTTTAAAACGTTTAAAGCCGTACAAGAGGGAAAATTAAACTTTCTGATTTGTAAAATATTATAGCTTTTGAAAGAGATAAATTCAACAGTCATCTAAATAATATTCAATTATATCTTTCCAAATAAAAAATAATGGATGACTTGAATCCAATACAAGAACTGAGTCAGATAAACAAGTTGAATCAAACGACATTCATAGTTTTGCATAGCTTATAAAATGTGTGCATAATCGTGCCAATTTGGCCCTAGACTCAATTATGCTGAAGTAGATAGGGCTAAATGTTGGATTGATAAATAAGTTTGGGTTTAAGAACAACTACGAACTGAAATTAGACTAATTGATTACTTTGGCTCAAGAAAATCGGCCCCTTCATTTGTTTACACTGAGTTATTTATTCTACAATTAAAAACTTAACTATAAAAGTTAATTACCAAAAAAATCTAGAAAAAAGCCCCATTAAAGGGAAGTATTGGGTCTATAAAAAAGCCTCATTAAAGGGAAGCTTAACTGTTGCACAAGTTTCGTATATCTAAAATTCGGGGGTAAACCAAATATTCCTTTTTAATGTAAATTGACTGGTTGTTGAACAAACTAAATTGTGACCAAGATGAAGAACAAAAAAGTCTTGATATTAGCTAAAATTCATTACCTATTGTATATCAAAACATTCGGGTCAACTAAAAATAAAAAAAACAAATTAGTACTAGAGGCCAATCTTTTTTTCTTAATGAAGTTTATTTATTTTTTTCTATGTTTCCTGTAAGCTACTTCGTAGTTTCACCCAAAAAGAGTGTAAATAGAAAATAATTGGTATATCTTATCACAAAATAAAACGAGATTTAAGAAAATAAATTGAATTCTATGGAGCTCGGAAGTCTTGGAAAAAGCAATATTTCGTTGGTTGTTACACTTATAAATAAGCTAGTCAAATAAAAATTTGTATCCACAAGTCTGTGTTAGAAACTGGTATATTTTCATTTTCGTGTCATTTTGTGTTTTATATTAATTGTTTATGTGTTTTTTTTTAATATATGCTTCGTTCGAAACAAGTTTATTAACTTGGTAATTAATGACGGATTTTATCATCCTGAAAGAAAATAAAATTGCTAGTTATTACACAGCTGAAGAACATAAAAAACAATTTGAAACAAGAGAACATTCATTGTCAGTAGAGTAGTACCTACCATTTTGCTTGAAGCTATAGGAAAACATTTCTATAGAAGCTCTACACCTTTTCAAAGAGAGTGAGTATCCTCTCACATGGCCTAATACTTCTATGGAAGACAAAGTTCACTGCCTTTTTGGTGATAAGCCCAAAAAACCAGCTCTTTTAAGAGATTTGTTTTCTGGTAAGTATAATCTGGTTTGGTAGGTACAATCTGGTTAGGTGGGTATAATCACATTGCCTATTCAAAGGTAGCGTGCAATTTAAACTATATCAATTATTTTATTCCAGTTTTTCTAAAAACCAGTATTGTCTATAACTTAATTTATGTTGGTTAAACTTCCGATGGTTAAGAAAGCGTAACAGGTAATTAAAGTATTAGGAATGGGATGCTATAATTAGAATGATTTTAAGTTGAAAAATTGTGACGTAAAAATAATTCAGTTATTTGCTTGCGTGTATAGGAATTCCAATGGTATTTGCTTGCATGTATAGGAATTCCCTTGTTATTTGCTTGCTTGTATATGAATTCCCATGTTATTTGCTTGCATGTATATGAATTCCCATGTTATTTGCTTGCATGTATAGGAATTCCTATGTTAATTGCGTGCTTGTATAGGAATTCAAATGTTATTTGCTTGCATGTATATGAATTCCCTTGTTATTTGCTTGCTCGTATAGGAATTCCCAAGTTATTTGCTTGCATGTATAGGAATTCCCTTGTTATTTGCTTGCGTGTATAGGAATTCCCATGTTATTTGCTTGCATGTATAGGAATTCCCATGTTATTTGCTTGCATGTATAGGAATTCCCATGTTATTTGCTTGCATGGATAGGAATTCCGTTGTTATTTGCTTGCTTGTATAGGAATTCCGAAGTTATTTGCTTGCTTGTATAGGAATTCCCAAGTTAGTTGCATGCTTGTATAGGAATTCGCAGGTTATTTGATTGCATGTATAGGAATTCCCATGTTATTTGCTTGCTTGTATAGGAATTCCCATGTTATTTGCTTGCTTGTATAGGAATTCCATTGTTATTTGCTTGCATGAATAGGAATTCCAGTGTTATTTGCTTGCATGTATAGGACTTCCGATGTTATTTGCTTGCATGTATAGGAATTCCCATGTTATTTGCTTGCTTGTATAGTAATTCCTATGTTATTTGCTTGCTTGTATAGGAATTCCCATGTTATTTGCTTGCATGTATAGGAATTCCCATGTTATTTGCTTGCATGTATAGGAATTCCTATGTTATTTGCTTGCGTGTATAGGAATTCCCATGTTATTTTCTAGCATGTATAGGAATTCCAAGGTTATTTGCTAGCTTGTATATGAATTCCCATGCTATTTTAAGGGCTTATGTCCCCCCCCCCATGCTATTATAAGAGTTTATGCCCCCTTCCTATGCTATTCCAGGAACTTATGTTCCTTCCTATGCTATTATAAGGGCTTTTTCCGTGTGGTTTTTCTTTACTTTGTACCCATTAAAAACAAAATTTTTTTGTTAAATAAGTAGTTCTTATATCTTTTAAAAGAGCTTTACGGGGTTTGAGACTCTCTGTTGCCTGATTCCGTTTGATTTTTCTTTACTTAGTGCTCATTAAAAACGAAATTTTTGTGTTAAATAAGTAGTTTTTGTATCTTTTAAAAGAGCTTTACGGGGTTTGAGAGACTCGGTTGTCTGATTCCGTGTGATTTTTATTTACTTGGTAACCATTAAAAAAGTTGCTAGCGAAAACCCGTGTGGATGAGTTGAAATAAAAATTTTTAACGAGAAATGGGTGACATGTGTTGTGGGGGAGATGGGTTGATTGGCAGAAGGATGTATTAGCGAATTTAAAGTGGAGGGAGAGTTGCTAGTGAAAAAAATCTAAGCTAATAGGGGTTTTTGACCGTAAACTCTAGTTTTCTTTAAGAAAATTATGGAAAATACAATTCGTTGGTTCATAGGTGAAACTTAAGTCCAGGTATGGATCAAAAATAAACTTTTTCTGTAGAATCTGAGCTAATAAGGGTTTTTGATCATAAACTCTAGTTTCCTGTAAGAAAATTATGCAAAATACAATTCTCTCGTTCAAATGTGAAACTTAGATCCATTCTCTGGTTCAAATGTGGAAAAACCCGTGTTAATGATTTAAAATAGAAATTTTTTTAACAAGAAATGACTGAAAAGTGTTTTGGAGGAGATGGGTTAATTGGCAGAAGGATGTATTAGCGTAGTTATAGTGGAGGCCGAGTTGCTAGTGAAAAAACCCGTGTGGACGAGTTGAAATAAAAATTTTTAACAAGAAATGTCTGAAAAGTGTTTTGGAGGAGATGGGTTGATTGGCAGAAGGATGTATTAGCGAAGTTATAGTGAATGACAAGTTGCTAGTGAAAAATCTAAGCTAATAAGGGTTTTTGACCGTAAACTCTAGTTTTTTGTAAGAAAATTATGGAAAATACAACTTGTTGGTTCATAGGTGAAACTTAAGTCCAGGTATGGATTGAAAAGAAATTAAATTCAAGAAATTATGAAAAAATTCTCAGTCTAAGTAGTAAATTCTTTCTTGAATTCACCTGTTGGATAAACAAAAATACATTTCGTTCAAGAAATTATGACAAAATTATAAGTAAGTAACAAACTCTTTATTGTTTTCGCGAGTTAGATAAACGATGTAGAGAAATTTCATTCAAGAAATTATGACAACATTATAATTCAGTAAAAAACTATTTAGTTATTTCTATTTATATATTTAATATTAATAAATTACATTACATATATTATTTAAAAATTCTCATAATATTTATAAAGGTATTTATTGTAGTATCCTTTAGTATAAACACCCGGAACATGTCTTTCAAAAAATTATGACCAAATTCTAATTACTTAAAGAATTCTTTAATTTGTTAACTAGTTCTAAATAATAGATATAAAATAATTTCAAGAAATTATGAAAAAATTCTCAGTAAGTAACCATTTTTTTCTTGAAGTCAACTGTTGGATACACAGTACGGAAATTTCATTCAAGAAATTATGAAAATATTTGTAAGTAAGTAACTAACACACTCTTTATTTAGTACAACTAGTTTAGGTTCAGGAAATAGTATAAAGAACCTTTACTAGTCTCGTTTAAACATTTTTTATATTAAAAATGAAATTAAGTAAAATAAAGTATGAAAAACGAATCCGTCAGACAAACAATATTTATTTAGTTATTTAGTTCCCTCCAATCTGTCGACCTTAATATCAAGACAATATGAAAAACTTATCAGTCAGTAACAATTTCTTCCTTGAAGTCAACTGTTGGATACACAGTACGGAAATTTCATTCAAGAAATTATGAAAATGTTTGTAAGTAAGTAACAAACTCTGTATTGAGTCCACCTCTTGGATATACAGTGAATATAATTCATTAAATAAAGTATGAAAAAAATCGCAAGTAATTAACAAATTTTCTATTTATCAAAAACAATTTTCACTTAGATACACGATGTAGAAATTCAATTCAAGAAATAATGAAAAAATTCTCAGTAATTAACAATTTATTTCTTGAAGTCAAATCTTAGATACACAATACGTAAATTTCATTCAAGAAATTATGAAGGTATTTTGTAAGTAAGTAACAATCTCTTTATTGATTTCACCTCTTGAATATACAGTACAGATACTTCATTCAAGAAACGTGATTAAACACGTTTCGAAACTACATGCTATTTGCATGCCTTTCCTTGGCACCTTTTCCAAAATGAGCGGGGATTCCCCACTGTTTCCTACACATCGCGAAAAGTGAGCAGTACGAGAACTCCACGTTTTCAACCAGACTGGTTTTTTAGACACCACACCCCCAGAGATGACACACACACACACATAGAGACGAGACATGCACAGACACGACACACAAACAGAGTCATAGTGAGAGAGATATCCAAAAAGTTGAGTTGATCTAGGTTCACTTAGAGTGGCGCGAACCCTTTCCTGAAGTCACCTCTCGGATACACAATGCAGAAACTTCATTTAAGAAATTATCAAAAAATTTTAAGTAAGTAGCAAATTCTTTCTTAAATTCGCCTCTTGGATAATCAAAAAAAAGTCATTTCATTCAAGAAATTATGAAAAAAATTCTAAATAAGTAACAAATCCTTTCTTGAAGTTACCTCATGGATACACAAAGCAGAAATTTCATTTAAGAAATTATCAAAAATTGTAAGTAAATAGCAAATTCTTTCTTGAATTCACCAGCTGGATAAGCAAAAACACATTTCATTCAAGACATTATGACAAAATTCTAAGTAAGTAACCAACTCTTTCCTGAAGTTACCTCATGGATACACAATGCAGAAATTTCATTTAAGAAATCACCTGCTGTATAAACAAAAAAGACATTTCGTTCAAGAAACTATGACAAAATTCCAAGTAAGTAACAAACTCTTTATTATTTTCATGACTTAGATACACGATGTAGAAATTTAATTCAAGAAATTATGAAAAAATTCTCAGCAAGTAACAATTTCTTTCTTGAAGTCAGCTTTTGTGTAGAAATTTAATTCAAAAAATTATGACAAAATTCTTAGTAAGTAACAATTTCTTTCTTGAAGTCAACTCATGGATACACAATACGGGAATTTCATTAAATCAATTATGAAAAAATTGTAACTAAGTGACAAATTCTTTCTTTAATTCACTTGTTGAATAAACAAAAAGAAATTTAATTGATGAAATTATGACAAAATTCTAAGTAAGTAAAAAACTATTTATTGTTTTCACGAGTTATATATAAGACGTAGAAATTTAATTCAAGAAATTATGAAAAAATTATCAGTCTAAGTAGCAAATTCTTTCTTGAATTCACCTGTTGGATAAACAAAAAGACATTTCGTTCAAGAAATTATGACAAAATTCTAAGTAAGTAACAAACTCTTTATTGTTTTCACGAGTTATATAAACGATGTAGAGAAATTTCATTCAATAAATTATGACAAAATTCTAAGTAAGTAACAAACTCTTTATTGTTTTCACGAGTTAGATATACGATGAAGAAATTTCATTCAAGAAATTATGAAAAAATTCTCAGTCTAAGTATCAAATTCTTTATTTAATTAACCTTTTTTATAAATAAAAAATCCATTTCGTTCAATACATTATGACAATAGACTAATTAAGTATCAACCTCTTTATTTTTTTCATGAGTTAGATCATAGATATAGAAATTAACTTCAAGAAATTATTAAAAAATTCTAAGTAAGTAAAAATTTCTTTATCGTAGTCAACTGTTCGATACACAGTACGGAAATTTCATTCAAGAAATAATGAAAATATTTGTAAGTAAGTAACTAACAAACTATTTATTGATTCCACCTCTTGTATATACAGTACAGATACTTCATTCAATAAATTATTCTTGAATTCACCTGTTGGATAAACAAAAAGACATTTCGTTCAAGAAATTATGACAAAATTCTAAGTAAGTAACAAACTCTTTATTGTTTTCACGAGTTAGATAAACGATGTAGAAATTAATTTCAACAAATTATTAAACACTTCTCAGTAAGTAACCATTTCTTTCTTGAAGTCAACTGTCGGATACACAGTACGGAAATTTCATTCAAGAAATTATGAAAATATTTGTAAGTAAGTAACAAACTCTTTATTGATTCCACCTCTTGGATATACAGTACAGATACTTCATTCAAGAAATTATGAAAAAATCGCAAGTAAGTAACTTTTTTTCTCTTTATCACAAACAATTTTCACTTAGCTACATGATGTAGAAATTTAATTCAAGAAATTATGAAAAAATTCTCAGTAATTAAAAATTTCTTTCTTGAAGTCAACTCTTAGATACACAATACGGAAATTTCAGTCAAGAAATTATGAAGGTATTTTGTAAGTAAGTAACAATCTCTTTATTGATTTCACCTCTTGAATATACAGTACAGATACGTCAGTCAAGAAACGTGATTAAACACGTTTCGAAACTACCTGCTATGTGCATGCCTGTCCTTGGCACCTTTCCAACATGAGCGGGGATTCCCCACAGTGTCCTCCACATCGCGAAAAGTGAGCAGTACGAGAACTCCACGTTTTCAACCAGACTGTTTTTTAGACACCCCACCCACAGAGATCACACACACACACACAGCGAGACGAGACATGCACAGACACGACACACAAACAGAGTCATAGTGAGAGAGATATCCAAAATGTTGGGTTGATCTAGGTTCACTTAGAGTGGCGCGCCACTCTAAGTGAACCTAGATCAACCCAACTTTTGGATATCTCTCTCACTTTGACTCTGTTTGTGTGTCGTGTCTGTGCATGTCTCGTCTCTATGTGTGTGTGTGTGTCATCTTTGTGGGTGTGGTGTCTAAAAAACAAGTCTGGTTGAAAACGTGTAGTTTTCGTACTGCTCACTTTTATCAATTAGTATGAAACATTAGGGAATAACCGCTCATTTGGAAAGGTGCCAAGGAAAGGCGTGCAAATAGCAGGTAGTTTCAAAACGTGTTTAATCACGTTTCTTGAATGAAGTATCTGTACTGTATATTCAAGAGGTGAAATCAATAAAGAGATTGTTACTTACTTACAAAATACCTTCATAATTTCTTGAATGAAATTTCAGTATTGTGTATCTAAGAGTTGACTTCAAGAAAGAAATTGTTAATTACTGAGAATTTTTTCATAATTTCTTGAATTAAATTTCTACATCATGTAGCTAAGTGAAAATTGTTTGTGATAAAGAGAAAAAAGTTACTTACTTGCGATTTTTTCATAATTTCTTGAATGAAGTATCTGTACTGTATATCCAAGAGGTGGAATCAATAAAGAGTTTGTTACTTACTTACAAATATTTTCATAATTTCTTGAATTAAATTTCCGTACTGTGTATCCGACAGTTGACTTCAAGAAAGAAATGGTTACTTACTGAGAATTTTTTCATCATTTCTTGAAATTAATTTCTACCTCGGTTATCTAACTCATGAAAACAATAAAGAGTTTGTTACTTACTTAGAATTTTGTCATAATTTCTTGAAAGAATTTTATTTTTGTTTATCCTACATTTGAATTCAAGAATAATTTCTTGAATGAAGTATCTGTACTGTATATCCAAGAGGTGGAATCAATAAAGAGTTTGTTACTTACTTAAAAATATTTTCATAATTTCTTGAATGAAATTTCCGTACTGTGTATCCAAGAGTTGACTTCAAGAAAGAAATGGTTACTTACTTAGAATTTTTTCATAATTTCTTGAAATTAATTTCTACATCGTTTATCTAACTCGTGAAAACAATAAAGAGTTTGTTACTTACTTAGAATTTTGTAATAATTTCTTGAAAGAAATGGTTTTTTTATTTATAAAAAAGGTGAATTCAAGAAAGAATTTTCTACTTAGACTGAGAATTTTTTCATAATTTCTTGAATGAAATTTCTACATCGTATATCTAACTCGTGAAAACAATACAGATTTTGTTACTGACTGAGAATAGTGTAATAATTTCTATATTGACATTTCTCTACATCCTTTATCTAACTCGTGAAAACAATAAAGAGTTTGTTACTTACTTATAATTTTGTCATAATTTCTTGAACGAAATGTCTTTTTGTTTATACAACAGGTGAATTCAAGAAAGAATTTGCTACTTAGACTGAGAATTTTTTCATAATTTCTTGAATTTAATTTCTTTTCAATCCATACCTGGACTTAAGTTTCACCTATGAACCAACAAATTGTATTTTCCATAATTTTCTTACAAAAAATTAGAGTTTACAGTCAAAAACCCTTATTAGCTTAGATTTTTCACTAGCAACTTGCCATCCACTATAACTTCGCTAATACATCCTTCTGCCAATCAACCCATCTCCCCCAAAACACTTTTCAGACATTTCTTGTTAAAATTTTTTATTTCAACTCGTCCACACGGGTTTTTCACTAGCAACTCGGTCTCCACTATAACTACGCTAATACATCCTTCTGCCAATTAACCCATCTCCTCCAAAACACTTTTCAGTCATTTCTTGTTAAAAAAATTTCTATTTTAACTCATTCACACGGGTTTTTCCACATTTGAACCAGAGAATGGACCTAAGTTTCACATTTGAACTAGAGAATTGTATTTTGAATAATTTTCTTTCAGGAAACTAGAGTTTATGATCAAAAACCCTTATTAGCTCAGATTCTACAGAAATAGTTTATTTTTGATCCATACCTGGACTTAAGTTTCACCTATGAAGCAACGAATTGTATTTTCCATAATTTTCTTACAGAAAACTAGAGTTTACGGTCAAAAACCCCTATTAGCTTAGATTTTTTTCGCTAGCAGCTCCCCTCCGCTTTAAATTCGCTAAAACATCCTTCTGTCAATCAACCCGTCCCCCCCAAAACACTTTTCAGCCATGTCTCGTTAAAATTTTTTATTTCAACTCATCCACACGGGGTTTTGGCTAGAAACTTTTTTAATTGGTACCAAGTAAAGAAAAATCACACGGAATCAGACAACCGAGTCTCTCAAACCCAGTAAAGCTCTTTTAAAAGATACAAGAATTACTTATTTAACACAAAAATTTCGTTTTTAATGAGCACTAAGTAAAGAAAAATCAAACGGAATCAGGCAACAGAGAGTCTCAAACCCCGTAAAGCTCTTTTAAAAGATATAAGAACTACTTATTTAACAAAAAAATTTTGTTTTTAATGGGTACCAAGTAAAGAAAAACCACACGTAAAAAGCCCTTATAATAGCATAGGAAGGAACATTAGTTCCTGGAATAGCATAGGAAGGGGGCATAAACTCTTATACTAGCATGGGGGGGACATAAGCCCTTAAAATAGCATGGGAATTCCTATACACGCAAGCAAATAACATGGGAATTCCTATACATGCAAGCAAATACCATGGGAATTCCTATACAAGCAAGCAAATACCATTGGAATTCCTATACAGGCAAGCAAATACCATGGTACTTCCTATACATGCAATCAAATAACATGGGAATTCCTATACAAGCAAGCAAATAACCTAGGAAGTCCTATACATGCAAGAAAATAACATGGGAATTCCTATACAATCAAGCAAATAACATGGGAATTCCTATTCAAGCAAGCAAATAACAAGGGAATTCCTATGCCTGCAAGCAAATAACAGGGGAATTCATATACAAGCAAGCAAATAACATGGGAATTCCTATACACGCAAGCACATAACATGGGAATTCCTATACATGCAAGCAAATAACATGGGAATTCCTTTACATGCAAGCAAATAACTTGGGAATTCCTATACAAGCAAGAAAATAACATGGGAATTCCTAGACAAGCAATCAAATAACATGGGAATTCCTATACATGAAAGCAAATAACCTGGGACTTCCTATACAGGCAAGCAAATAAGCTCGGAAGTCCTATTCACGCAAGCAAATAACATGGGTATTCCTATACTTGCAAGCAAATAACATGGGAATTCCTATACATTCAAGGACATAACTTGGGAATTACTATACATGCAAGCAAATAACATGGGAATTCCTATACATGCAAGCAAATAACATGGTAATTCCTATACAAGCAAGCAAATAACATAGTAATTCCTATACATGAAAGCAAATAACATGGGAATTCCTATACCTGCAAGCAAATAACATGGTAATTCCTATACAAGCACTCAAATAACATGGGAATTCCTATACATGCAAGCAAATAACATGGGAATTCCTATACAAGCAAGCAAATAACTGAGTTATTTTTACGTCACAATTTTTCAACTTAAAATCATTCTAATTATAGCATCCCATTCCTAATACTTTAATTACCTGTTACGCTTTCTTAACCATCGGAAGTTTAACCAACGTAAATTAAGTTATAGACAATACTGGTTTTTAGAAAAACTGGAATAAAATAATTGATATAGTTTAAATTGCACGCTACCTTTGAATAGGCAATGTGATTATACCCACCTAACCAGATTGTACCTACCAAACCAGATTATACTTACCAGAAAACCAATCTCTTAAAAGAGCTGGTTTTTTGGGCTTATCACCAAAAAGGCAGTGAACTTTGTCTTCCATAGAAGTATTAGGCCATCAGAGAGGATACTCACTCTCTGTGAAAAGGTGTATAGCTTCCAAAGAAATGTTTTCCTATAGCTTCAAGCAAAATGGTAGGTACTACTCTACTATTGTCTATTATAATGTTTAGAGTTGCTCCAATTTTCCTCATCTGTCTTCGCTTTGTTAATGTAATTTTTTATTTTACTTTTATCTTAGTTTATCCAAAAAAAAATCAGGCAAAAGTAGCAAACTCGGGGAAAATTCCTATAGACACCATGTATCAAGTTGTTGGTCATGCAGAAAACTCAATCGACAGCTCTATTTAATAATGTTCTCTATTTCTGTTTATTTAACTTTATTTGCTTTATTGTTGACTTTCAGAAATTTTTTGTTTATAAATGAAGACCGAAAGTGAATGATGGAAGATAGTTTAAGTGATCTTAAGCTTAGAAATTGCTAAATTATAACGTCGTTGAGTGGAGGAGTTGCCGTAGTCACTCTTTGCTGTTAAATCTGTAAGAGTATATAATAAAAAAAGATGCTACGCGGGAAAAGTGAAAAACTAAAATGAAAGTAGTACCATCATTCGGCTTTTTTTTTATTATAATTGAGTTGAGAGGGGACACTGAAATTATCTTTCCCCGGGTACTACCAATACTAGAAATGATTATGCTTGAAACAGCTCGGAAGGCTTACACACTTCTTCAGAAACTAGTCAAATAATTCCATAAAATCACAGTTTTTCATAATCAGACTTAAAATTAAATGCTGAAAAAGCATAAAACACTAGTAAGTATACATTTTCAATACAACTTAACGTCGGCTGAAGTCGAGGTATATGCAAAAGCCTAGCATTCTAGTGAAAGGGTGACAGTAATCATATTTCAGGTTAATTTGACTTATTTTATGTATAATCATTTTTCTGACTTTCATGCCAACAAATCTTTTGTTTTGACCAATTTTCACTTTCTTTATTTTTCTACTTTCAGGCATCTTTTGCTGCATCAGGCCATTGAAAATCCTTTTTTAAGGAACTCATAAATATCCACTGAAACAAGGAATTAATGAGGAGCAAAGAGAATTCATCTAAACCCAGCATATTCAAAGCAAAAGTTGAAGAAACAAATGAAGACGATTGCTTTGCTATTGTTCAAGCTTCATATAATTGAACTTAAGCTATTTATGTTTTGTGAATAAATCATGACGAAGTTTTTTCATTTTTCTATATTTTTTTCGTAATAAACTATTCCTTTAAGAACAAATTATATTCGCTCCACAGTGAACTAGGGAATATAAGGAAAAATAAATTGTTAAATTAGAAAATCAGAAAGACACTTAACAATGGAGAACAAATTGAATTATATGACAAATTTACGGGGTAATTATTTATATGAGCTGTTGGTCTTCTTTGCTGGATATTAAGGCCGTACCCAGAGGGGGGGGGGGGGGTCAGGGTGGTTTAACCCCCCCCCTTCCCCAAATATTTATATGACTCGTAAGAACGTAACAAAAATGGATATAAACAAATTTTGTTTGCGATTTTTGATGCAATCTTACTTCTTTTTTTTGTATGCGTCTAAGAGAAAAGGGCTAGAGTCATAAATACGCAACGACTCTCTCGAAAAATGATGGTTATTTCAACATGGAGAAACGGTCGTTGATTTTGAATGCGAAGTAATTTTATAAATCTTAAAGACTTTAGCGTAAAGAGCGAGAATTGGGGAGGGGGTAGACCCCATCCTCACTGTTTTTAGGTTTAATTTTGTTCCCAAGTTTCACTTAAAAAAATGATGATTTTTATTTAAGACTATCTATAATTCTTTGCTAAATTAAAACGGTATATAGAGCATAACCAGTCAAACTAGGGCGCAAGGGCCATAGTTTGACAGCCATTTAATTGAGCATTGTTGAGAAGTCCAATAATCATGAGCTAATTGGGGTTGTGCTCCGACTTGTGGCGAGTGACAGCTCATTTGAAATGTCTCATCTGTCTGATGATAACGCTCCACGTTTTGAGAAGAATATGAACCTTCTCTCATTCTTTCATCTTATGGCTGGAATTTCAAGACTAAGGCGATAAGAAAAGTGGGGATGACAGTACCAGCGCGGGAGGAAGTATGCCCTATTGCCAGATAAGAAAGGTACTATCTGGTACTTTAAAAGTACCTTTATTATCTGGCAATGTTGTGAAATGCGCATGCGCACTGAATACTAACGGGGCAAAGGTATTGATCCACGAAGGGGACAGATTTCTGGGAAATTGATTTGCATAATTAACGGGGAATTATAATTGTATTGATCCACTAACGGGACAGGGTCAATGACACCTTTTTCAAGGTAAATCAGTGGACTTTTCTAAGCCTATTGAATACAAAACAAGATTTGCATATGCACACTGAACACTAACTGTGCAATGTTATTGATCCACGAAGGAGACTAGATTTCTGGGAAATTGATTGCATAACCGAGTGGGACAAGATCAGATTCGATTTCTGGGAAAATTATTGCATAATCGACTGGCACAAGAGGGGACAGAATGTCTGGGAAATTGATTACATAATCGACGGGGAATTATCGATTCTAACGGGACAGGATTATGTGTCTCTTTTTAGGCCAATCAGGGAGCCGGAAAAATTAACGGGACAGGATCGCAGTAAATATAAGGAAGGATTTTTGCTATAGTTATAATTGGTGTCAGAATAGAATTCAAGGAGT
>NC_142805.1:35543121-35644956 GCF_049724085.1 Artemia sp. Qi Xiang Cuo
TCCCAATGTCAGCTCTGATCCTGACTGAAGGAGTTTTCCCCTGATCCTCTGATTGTTTGTTCCACATATGAGTCTGTCATGTACCATTTTGTCCTTGGTATCAGCTGCATAGGAGCAGTTATGCTCAAGAATCTTGAGTTTGGTAACATATTGTTCAATGGTCTTGCCATCTTTTTGATCATGCTTATGAAACACATACCAAGAGAAGATTAGGTTAGCTTTTAGGCTGAAATAATCATCAAATTTCTGCAGGTACATATTGATCTTTTTCTTTCTGCATCAGCTAATGTCCAGGTGCTGAATATGTTGTGCCCTTTTTCTCCCAGCCAGATTATTAGGCATGCATGCTGCACTTTCTCTGACAGCTGGGAGTTTGATGTCACCTCTTTCTTTCATTAGTTTTGGCCCATCAGCTGTGTTCTGTTCAGTGCTTCCACTATCCCAAAATTTTCAACTGTTTTCCCAATATTCCAATTTAAAATGTGCACTACAATTTCAAATCCCGCCAGTTGTGAAGCGCGGGTTGTAATACAGTTTTTGTTAGTGAAAACCCAATAGAAACTCATCGGCAACAACATAATGAATGAAAGTTCAGTGCAAAAATGGTGTATCCGGTTTAAAAATGGCCAAACCAACATGCATGATGAAGAGAGGAGTGGACGCCCAAGCATTGTGACAGATGATCTTCTTGCCAAAGTTGATTAGAGGATTTGTGGGACTCATTCAAATGGGAGATTTTCCCACATCCGCCCTACAGTCCTGACCTAGCACCAAGTGATTTTCACTTGTTCCCGAAGATGAAGAACTGGCTAGCGACACAGTGTCTTGATGACAACAACAAGCTCCAGGCATGTGTCACTGAGTGGCTGAGATTGCAGGTGGCAGATTTCTATGATGAAGGAATTTCAAAGCCTGTCCACCACTACAATAAGTGCCTTAATTTGTTTGGTGACTATGTAGTAAAGTAGCATTTTAGCCACTCTTTCAGATGTATATAATAAAATATTTTTCCTGTACCTAGTTTTTGTTTTATAACAAAATGTTCCCTAGTTTCTGAATAGCCCTCATAGAATCTTTAAATTAGCCAACCAGTTGGCTATTAGATCTCACCTCTATATAAACTTTAGCCTGGCTTAGCCAACTAGTCAGCTAATAATAGAATGGTATATACACTATAGAATTAGCTAACTAGTTGGCTGTTAATATCCAAGGTTAAGGCTGTATCCAGTTTCTGCCTTGTAAAATCACGACAAAAATGAATATAAACAAATTTTTAATGCATTTTCTAAAGTATTTTTTTGTAAAACCACTCTATCCCCCTGAAAAAATCCTGGATACAGCCCTGTCCTATAAAAACATTTACTGATATCATGGCTAGTGTAATGTATTAAGATTACTAAGAGCCTTATAAATTTGTCTTTTATTTATCCAGGTTTAGTAAAGGTCTTATCTGCTCCTAAAGTAGCATCTATTTTTTTGATTTGTGTGCCTTTTTGTTTTAAGCAAGATGCTAATTTTAGAAATTCTACAAATATAGCGAAATACAAGTATCATGACTGGGTTTATTTGAGATTGTTTTATAGGTATGTGTTGCATAGGTTGAAAATGGAGAATTTTTGTTTGTTTCAACTTTCAATTTTACTCTTTACTTCTATCAGAAAGGTTGTGTTTCTTTCTTAGGTTAATTTTTCTATTAAGAGTTTTGGAGGAAAAAAATAAAATCTAGGCCAGGAACTGCTATATTACATTAAATTTATGGGTAGTGTATTCTATTGAATTAAGCAGAGCTCCTATGGCCCTTAATGCCATCCATAGGCTAAAACCTCTTCATAGCTGAGAGAGATATATTAGGCAATTTAGTCTTCTTCATTCTTTTTTTTTTTTTTTTTTTAGTTTTTTTTTTTAGGGGCAAAGATTCTTTTCTCTTTCCTTTTTTTAGGGGGCCAAAATTTCATTTGTTAGAAATGATAAATGCTTACCAGCTATATATAAATGTCAAGGCCCAGGACAAGTATGAAATTACATAATGGTATTGAGAAAGAACAGCATGTACAATGACTCAGGCTCCTATATCTGCTGTTGGTTTTTAGTTTGCTGAAAACAAAGTGAGCTTGGTATCACAAGCCCCAATTGATACAAGGATATTGAAAATTTTGAACCCATGCATAATTTTTATCATAAATTGATAAAGGAGAGGGAAAGTTTGTAATAGTTGTGGAACTTCCAAGCCCTTGCTTTTAATTAGTTTCTCATAATGTATGGTTTGACTAGGACATTATGAAAATTTCTCTGTTCTACGAATTGTCAAGAATGTACAAATCAGGATTTAAAAAGCCATTTTGATTTTGCTTGCATATGTTTAAGGATTTATGTTTCGTTTTTGCAATTGAAAAATTGGGATCTATATATGTTTATACTTTTTGGGCTATCAGTTATGTTGCTTAAACTGTGCTATGTCTCTTTGCCTTTTATAGTCTATATCATAACAAGATCAACGAAGTATTTTTTGTTTATTAAGAAATATATTTCATAGACATGCATACAGTTGGTGAGGAAAATGGAAGTCCTACCTTTTCAAATGTGCCTGCATTTTTGGCAAAGCTTTGGAAGCTTGTTGAAGACTTGGAAACAGATGACCTGATATGCTGGAGTGATGTATGTATTTGTATCCTAAATATTCGTCTATTTATTAGTCTTTCAATTCTTTATTATTCTCTTTTTACTCTTTGAATATATATTAGGGTATATAATATATATTAAATCGTTTTTACCAAAAATAACTTAGTTCAATTGTTATTTTTTATTAATCTTTTGTTGCCATGTACTTTGAAATTTCTAGGCTTGTTTTTGAAACCTAAGCACAGTGTGACGTGCTATCTTCAAAGCTCTTCCACTGGGAAGGGTGGTGGAGATGTCTCTACAAAAAAGAGTATGCAATTTACATTGTTACTCAAGCTTTCAGGATTCATCACTGAGGGGAAAATTATCATTTACCCCTGCTGTTTAAGAGGAGTATTTCACATTTGGATTCAAAAGATTAATATATTGTGGGAAAGCTCTCAGTGAGCAGAATTTAAATAGAGTAGGGCTTCATGGGATATAAATGAAGTAAAATTTACTTCAGGTTTTATATTCAAGAAGGCTACTCTGCATGCAAGGTTTCAATTATATTTAGAACTAGCATTGAGCAAAAAGCCAGCTTTGATGTCTTTGTTGCTTCCTTTTGATTGCTGTGGCCGTTGTAGGTAGTAGTTTGCTTTACTCAGACTTGTTCTTGGCTCCCAGCCCTTGCAGATACCCATACATATCTATTGACCTGACTAAACTCCTTTTTGTTGTTCCTATAATCAGGTATCAATAAATCAGGCTGTGGTCAGTTGTCAGCTTCTTTTTCTTGTGTATGTGTGTTTGTGCGTGTCTGTGTGTATGTTTGTGTGTCTATGTATGTATGTGTGTGTGTATGTTTGTGTGTGTATGTATGTGTGTGTGTCTGTGTGTATATATATGTGTGTATAGAATTTGAGCACACACTTGATTTATATACTTACTTACTAAACATGCCCTCCCCCGCCCCCTTCCTTGGATCTTCCAGTTGGAAGATTTTACGGGTTGTCCTGTAGTTTTCTTATAATTTACCTGTTTCTTTTTTTGCCCTCCCCCCAAAAAATATGAGACCCTTTAAAATGAACGTCGGTGGACCTTAGAGTCGCGTATCCTTGTTTTGTTTAGAATCTACTTACCAAGAACTTTCATATGATGCTTTACTCTTATGAATCCAAATACAAAATTTGTTGTTAAACTAAGTGTGGTGGGGAGGCAATAAATGATTGATCCACTTCAGCATTCAAACGAAATTGCTGAAGACCTGTGTTATTGTTGTTAATTTTTTTCTCAGTGGAGCAATATGGAACTTTTGACCTATAAAGCAAGGAAATGTCTACTTGTACGTATTTTAGGAGCTTGACTTTTAAGACTTTTGGCCTTGACTTAAGACTTTTTAGACCTTACTTGTGCTTCTGTAACAATGCTTGAATTTATAAAGCATATAGCAATGTTGGAAGTAGATTTAAAAGCTAAACTGAGGGTTATAAACAATTGCAGACAAATCCAAGTTATTTTTCTAAGCATATCTATCTTTTTAAGCAAATTGACATACCTATGGATATGGTTGATATAACTCAGTTGACTATTTTTGGAAGAATAGCTTTGTATTTTCCAAGTAAAAAAAGAGCTGGTAAAAGGTGTATCACTTCAAGGACACATTATAGAACAGTACATATATTCTGCTTAATAGATACATGGATAGCACTTAGCAAGAAAGAAAGAAAAAAAATTACACCAGATTGCAGCTGTAAATCAGTTTTAACCAGTGTTAGTTACGACAAAATCGCTCTCTTTCGATGAAAACATTCATTTTTTTCATAGTTATTAATTGAAGAAGTTTTTTAACTACTTTTTTCAATCGGAATGTTTGTTGAATAGGTGTATCTTCTTCTTCTTCTTCTAATTCAAAGCAGGCGGGCTATTCAGTTGGTACTATTTAGCCCTCTTCTTTTTGCTTCACTCTGTGGGTTACAGAGCTACTTTCTTGGTTGTATCTTATTTATTAGATATTCTCAGATATCTTTCAGTATTTCTTTTGACTCAAGGAGTTCAAATATAAGATGATAGATATCGATTTCTGTGCTCTGTGTGCAGGTATAGTTGTCTAGGCTCTTGGCTGATAGTGAGATTTTGTGGTGTTTAAAGTATTTTAACAGTTTACAAAGCAAGGTATGTTGTGCAGATGTCAGCATATTACATTCAAATAGGCAATGGTCAATTGTTTCATTATTCATATTACAATGTCTGCAAAGAGGGGACAGGGGAATTGAACCACTTGAATTAGAAAGCTTATATGAGAATGCAAGGAAATTTAGTCCATTTGTTCCAGAACGAATTCTATGATAAATTTTAGAAAGATACTTATTGGGAAAGAGGAAAAGGATAGGATTAATCTTATTAAAATTAATATCTGATAGCCTCCATTGGAAAATATCTCTAATTGGGTTTGGTCTCCCACTTGGCTGGTCAATGTTTATAGCATTTTTAGCTATTTCATCAACCTGATGATTACCACTTATGCCAGAGTGGCTAGGAATATACTGAAAATAAGTTTTTATGCCACTTGAAGCAAGATTATCGATAATACTGAGACAATGATAAGTGTCAATGTCCAACTTATATTGTGGAGCTGAGGCCAGCAACTCAAGGCTTGATAAAGAGTCGGAATAGATGATAATATTATTCGAATCTGCAATCAAAGGTTGGTTTTGCTTAAGGTGTTCTAATGCCATGATTATGGCATTTAACTCAGCAGACATTATAGATAAATTATTAAATAATCTCTCACCCATTGCAATGGTCAGATGAGGAAGAAAAACACCACTTGCAACCTTCTCATTCATTATTGACCCATCAACATATATCTGGAGGTGATTTTTATAGGTGAATGTATTAAGTTATGCAAATTTTTTCTGGACAAAACAAATGGGGGTTAAATCTTTATTCTATTTCGAAAATTCATTAATTATTATGGGAGATGACCAATTTCATGGAGGGGATTGGGGGAAAGTAGGTGCAATAGAATTTGCTGGTACAGGGAACTTCTTTTGAATATCGGCATACTCATCTGCAATGCCTCTATACATGGCAGGATTTCTTAACCAATTATGTAATATGTGTGAGCTATTTGATTCAATTTTTGTGAGATGTTTTGTCAAGAGAAAGCTACGTCTCTCCCTTATTGTTGTTAATCCACTCTCCATAAGCAGAAACTTGGTGCTGGTGGGTTTCCTAAGACCAAATATGAGACGTATTATATCATTTTGTGTTGTTTCAATTTTTTGTATCTGGGTCTTTGCACATGCACAATATACGATGAGCCCATAGTCAATATGGGGTCTTATATGTGATTTATAAAACTGGAGTAAGGTTTTCTCCTTACAACCCCAGGGTGTGGAAAGAAGTCTTTTTAGTATATTTGCTTTTCTATAGCATTTTTTTATTGTGTTTGAAATGCGGAGGTGGAAATTAAGTTTTTGGTCAAGCATGAGACCTAGGTAATTAATATGATTATCTTCTGGAATAGTTGTTTTGTTTAGAGATAGTTTTGCATTAACATTGTTTCGCTTCCGGTGAAATTGGATTATTTTTGACTTGGTGGGTGCAATGGGTAAATCTGAATGTTGAGAGAATTTTTCGAACTGGAAAAGTGACTTTTGCAGATTTGACTGTGCTATCTGAAAGGTGTTGCCAGATGATCATAGCATCAGATCATCAGCATATTGTAGATTCGTGTGGGGTAGGTTCATGTCCCAGAGATATAGGGCAAATAGGAGGCAACTGAGGACTGCTCCCTGAGGTAGGCCTTTGGTAGACACAATTGGGGTGAAGAGGCTGAACCAACACAAACGATGAAACTTCGCACTTCTATGAACGATTTAATAAAGGATACTAGCTTAGGGGTACTCCAAGGTTTGCAAGTTTATTTAAAAGGATTTGGTGGTTCACATTATCATATGCCCCTTCAAAATCTAGGAAAGCTGCCACTAGGACATTATTTTTTGAGAAAGATTCATTTATTGCATTTGTTAGCAAGATGAAAGAATCTGTTAAGGAGTGGTGTTTTCTGAATCAAGTTTGATTGTGTGGGATCATATTATTTTTTTCAACAAACCAGAGGAGTCTGGGATAGATCATTTTCTCCATTATTTTCACCATCACAGGTGTAGTCATTATGGGCCTATAAGACTCAGGGTTATCTTTTGGTTTATTTTTCTTTAGGATTGGTATGAGGGACGAACATTTCCAAATATTCGGGAACCTAGAAGATGCCCAAGCATGATTATAACAATTTAGCAATTCTTGTTTGTATGAAGGTGTGAGATTCTTTATCCATGTAGGGTGTATATTGTCATAACTGCTGCTAGTTTTGGTCCTAATATGATGTATTGCATTATTCAATTACTGGATTGAAAATGGATTGGTTATGTACTCGGATCCTGGGAGTGGTTGGTAACTTGGGTTCATAGGAATTGTGGACAGTTTGCTTTGATTATTTGATGTTAGCTTATTAACAAAAAGAGTTGCAAATAGGTTAGCTTTACCATTATCATTGTCATAATGGATATTATTATGCATAAGCTCATACAGGAGTGGGTTGGGGGAAGTCTTTTTCCCACAGATGTGGCTTATGACTTTATGTATAATTGGCTCATGAATTTCTCTGGAGAGATTATTTGCAAAATTATTCCAGTATTTATATTTAGCATCTATTATAGTCCTTTTTAGATTAGATTCTGCTTGTAATTTTTTTAAGTGTGTAATAGTTGATGGTTTTTTTATGAATTCTGTCTTAGCTGCCTTTTTTTTATCCTCCATTTATTTAGGTACTCATTTGTCCACCATGCTTTAGGAATTTGTTTAGGGAATGTTTTCTTAGGTGTTGTCTTGGGGATAGCCTGATTAGCTGTATTTATTAGTAAAGATGTCAAGGCTTCAGCTTGTGTGTCAACTGTTGTGTTAGAAATGCATGAACTTTGGGTGAAACTTGTAATTTCATCATTTAGCTTATTTTGGGACATAGACCAATTTGCTTTAGTGTTCATATATTTGGCGGTATGAGATGAAGTTTCAGCAGGTTCATTTAGGCAGCAAACTATAGCAACGTGGTCAGTACATAGACTATAAATTTTATTTATGTAGATTTTGTTCAAAAAATTTGATGAGACAATTTGTAGGTCAATTGTGGGGAATCTGCCACTTTTGGGGTTGAAATATGTGTTCAGGTTCGGAGGGGTAGCAACAGCTAATTCATTATTATTTGAACTCATATTCTCAATGAATTTACCAGCTTTATTTGCTGTTTTATTCCCCCACAAAAGGCTGTGGGCATTGAAATCACCACAAATAATGATATTTTTTAACATATTAGAATTATTTATATAATTAAAGAAATCCTTGGCATCTGTAGTTTGGCCATTAGGGTTATAAAAGCTTATTATGTATGTTTTTAAATTATTAATCCAAACACTGATACCAATTACATCAACATCATTTGTAAAATCTGGAAAATTGATGCCACAAAATTTTATATTATTATTAACTAATAAAGCTACCCCACCTCCTTTTCTCTCTGAAGATCTATCCTTTCTCAGGATAGTATATCCCGGAGACTTAACTTGTTGATTTTGGGTTAAATGAGTTTCCTGGAGGCAAGCAATATTAATGGACTTATTATTCATAAATGATATTATTTCATTTAGCTTATTTTCTGAGAGTGATCTTACATTCCATTGGAGTATTGATATACGTTGTGTTGTTGATTTATTCTTCATATGACTGTGTATCAATGTTCAGCTTTGTTAAAAGTAAAGCAAGATCTTATTTTGCTTGAATGAGCATATCATCAGGGATGTAGATTTTTGCCAATTCTGCAATAATTTTTGTTTTCTGTATTTGATGTATGTTCATGGCCTGAACTGCATTACAGTTTAGAATGAATAAGCATATATTTGGGGATCGCATTTTTGGTGGTGCATCCTGTTTGTTGGTTAAGGGATTGATTCCTGGTAGTGTTACTTGTTTGTTTCCTCTTGGGAGGGGGGCCAGGCTGACCTCATCTCACCGGACAAGGAGGCTTGTTGGCTTGGTGATTCCTTCTGATAGGGATTTGAGCTAGGGGGCTTAGGGTATCTGTTTAGTTAGATCTTCTTCTTCTTCTTCTAATTCACAGCAGGCGGGCTATTCAGTTGGTACTATTTAGCCCTCTTCTTTTTGCTTCACTCTGTGGGCTACAGAGCTACTGTCTTGGTTGTCTCTTATTTATAAGATATTCTCAGATATCTTTCAGTAGATCTTTTGACTCAAGGAGTTCCAATTTAAGATGATAGATATCGATCTCTGTGCTCTGTGTGCAGGTATAGTTGGCTAGGCTCTTGGCTGATAGTGAGATTTTGTGGTGTTTGAAGCATTTTAACAGTTTACAAAGCAAGGTATGTTGTGCAGACGTTAGCATATTACATTCAAATAGGCAATGGTCAATTGTTTCATTATTCATATTACAATGCCTGCAAAGAGGGGACAGGGGAATTGAACCACTTGAATTAGAAAGCTTATATGAGAATGCAAGGAAATTTAGTCCATTTGTTCCAGAACGAATTCTATGATAAATTTTAGAAAGATACTTATTGGGAAAGGGGGAAAGGATAGGATTAATCTTATTAAAATTAATATCTGATAGCCTCCATCGGTAAATATCTCTAATTGGGATTGGTCTCCCACTTGGCTGGTCAATATTTATAGCATTTTTTGCTATTTCATCAACCTGATGAATACCACTTATGCCAGAGTGTCTAAGAATGTACTGAAAATAAGTTTTTATGCCACTTGAAGCAAGATTATCAATAATACTGAGACAATGATAAGTGTCAATGTCCAACTTATATTGAGGAGCTGAGGCCAGCAACTCAAGGCTTGATAAAGAGTCGGAATAGATGATAATATTATTCGAATTTGCAATCAAAGGTTGGTTTTGCTTAAGATGTTCTAATGCCATGATTATGGCATTTAACTCAGCAGACATCATAGATAAATTATTAAACAATCTCTTGCCCATTGCAATTTTCAGCTGAGGAAGGAAAACAACACTTGCAACCTTCTCATTCATTTTTGACCCATCAACAAATATTTGGAAGTGATTTTTATAGGTAATTGTATTAAGTTCTGCAAATTTTTTCTGGACAAAAGCAATGGAGGTTAAATCTTTATTCCATTTTGAAAATTCAGTACATAGTCAATATGGGGTCTTATATGTGATTTATAAAACTGGAGTAAGGTTTTCTCCTTACAACCCCAGGGTGTGGAAAGAAGTCTTTTTAGTATATTTGCTTTTCTATAGCATTTTTTTATTGTGTTTGAAATGTGGAGGTGGAAATTAAGTTTTTGGTCAAGCATGAGACCTAGGTAATTAATATGATTATCTTCTGGAATAGTTGTTTTGTTTAGAGTTAGTTTTGCATTAACATGGTTTCGCTTCCGGTGAAATTGGGTTATTTTTGACTTGGTGGGTGCAATGGGTAAATCTGAATGCTGAGAGAATTTTTCAAACTGGAAAAGTGACTTTTGCAGATTTGACTGTGCTATCTGAAAGGTGTTGCCAGATGACCATAGCACCAGATCATCAGCATATTGTAGATTAGTGTGGGGTAGGTTCATGTCCCAGAGATATAGGGCAAAAAGGAGGCAACTGAGGACTGCTCCCTGAGGTAGGCCTTTGGTTATTGTCTTTTGGGGTGAAGAGGCTGAACCAACACAAACGATGAAACTTCGCACTTCTATGAAGGATTTAGGCATTGAAATCACCACAAATAACGATATTTTTTAACATATTAGAATTATTTATATAATTAAAGAAATCCTTGGCATATGTAGTTTGGCCATTAGGCTTATAAAAGATTATTATGTAGGTTTTTAAATTATTCAGCAAAACACTGATACCAATTACATCAACATCATTTGCAAAATCTGGAAAATTGATGCCACAAAATTTTATATTATTATTAACTAATAAAGCTACCCCACCTCCTTTTCTCTCTGAAGATCTGTCCTTTCTCAGGATAGTATATCCCGGAGACTTAATTTGTTGATTTTGGGTTAAATGAGTTTCCTGGAGGCAAGCAATATTAATGGAATTATTATTCATAAATGACATTAGTTAATTTAGCTTATTTTCTGTGAGTGATCTTAAATTCCATTGGAGTATTGATATATGTTGTGTTGTTGATTTATTCTTCATATCACTGTGTATCAATGTTCAGCTATGTTCAAAAGTAAAGCAAGATTTTTTTTTTGATTAAATTAGCATATTATGTGGGATGTAGATTTTTGCCAATTCTACAATGCTTTTCGTTTTCTGTAATTGATATATGTTCATGGCCTGCACTGCATAACAGTTTAAAATGAATAAGTATATATTTGGGGATTGCATTTTTGGTTGTGCATCCTGTTTGTTGGTTAAGGGATTGATTCCTGATAGTGTTTCTGGTTTGTTTCTTCTTGGGAGGGGGGCCAGGCTGACCTCATCTCACCGGACAAGGAGGCTTGTTGTCTTGGTGATTCCTTCTGATTGGGATTTGAGCTAGGGGGCTTAGAAGATGGTGTTTTATTAGGGGTGCTTGATGCATTGGGGGCATTAGACTTGGGGGTTTTGGTTGGTTTCATTACAGGCTTTGTTTGGTATCGTTGGGCAGCATTTGCTTCCATTGCTGCAAAGGGGTCTGGGATGGCCATCTCTGTTGATATTTGGAGTGTTAGAGCTCTTTTCTTGTATGCAGGGCATAATGATTTATTTGTAGATTCATGTGGGCCATTGCAATTGATGAATGTAGGCTGAGTGTTGTTGCAAGTTGTCAGCCCTTTAGGATGGAAAGATTTACAATTACTACACTCTTGGAGAATTTCATTGCATTTGTTTGTCGTGTGTCCCAGTTTGAAACATTTCTGACACTGGATAGGCTTACGTTTGTATTCCTTGTGTGGTTTGAATAATTTTTCTGGGATATCAATTTTATCCTTCAGTGTGAATAAGAAGGATCTACTAGTTTTTAGGCCATTAGAGTTGGGTTTTCCAAGTTGGGTAACATCCTCAACTGGGATTGTGTTTCCAGCCCTATCTGAGAGGCCTTCTTTTAACTCCTGAGTTAGATATCTCTGGGGGAACATTATAAACTACTATTTTTGTTGGTGATTGTTTTGGGTTCCAATTATATGCAATAATTGGGGTATTCAGAAGGGATTTTAGGTTAATTATTGTATCTGCTGATTTCTGATCTTCTACAGCTATTAGCAGAGATCCATCGCGGTTAATGTTAAGAGAGAACATTGATTTTAGCAATATAAAAATTGCAACTCTTATTGCAGTGATCATTTTTATTTCAAAGGGGGTAGTGGGAGTAATTTTAAGGTAAATTCCTAAGCTTTTGGAGGGAGGATCTTGGGCAGGGAGAGGGGAAATTCTTTTAATTGGGGAGATTTTTTTCCTTTTTTTAGAGCTTCTAGAGAGGACCTCTTGAAACCCATTATCATCATTTATGGTTACATTAGCCCCTACACTTATCATTGTCCTATTCTCCGAATTGGAGCTATCATTAGAACTTTGAGATAGTGTGCTTGACCAGCCAGGATGGGTATCTTTCAATATGACACTTTCACTGGAATTTGATTTGGGATCTGGGGGGACTTTTTTTTTTGGAGGACTTCTAAACATTGCCTATTGGAAAAAGCTTTAAACACAAAAATAAAACTAAAACAAGAAGGGAAAATAGAATGATATCAAACCGTCTGCACTATACTATGGGGAGGATAAACACAACAGTATAGCCCTGAGGATGAGTTGAGCAGGATTGGTTTGGTACAACTGCTGATTAGAAGCGATAATAATTCACAAGAAAATATATTTTGATTTTCTTATAATATAAATATAAATGATTTTCTTCTTATTGTCATGTATTTTATTATTTCTACTCTTTCTTCTAGAGTGGAGCAAGTTTCTACATAAGAAATCAAGCCTTGTTTGCCAGACAACTTTTGCCCCACTATTATAAGCATAATAATATGGCTAGCTTCATCAGACAGCTTAATATGTGTAAGTAAAATCCTCCATTTTATGTTAGTCTAACCCAAGATGATAAATATACTAAATCCTAATAATTCTTTTAACAAGAAATCACAACGTCATCAAAATCTCTGAGTAAAGGCTAAGAAGCTGACTCCCAAGTTGGCTCCTATAAAAATCTAAAAGTGTATCTAGTGACTTTGAGTTTGATATTGATTTGTGTATATTTTGTAAACTGAAAAATATTTTAATTGTTTTGACTATTTTGAAAAGCATACTGACCATGATAGTGATGTTTTGGGGCCAATAACTGGTAAATTAACTTTACTGAATTCTAATATTTTGTTTCTAAAAATAAAAATTTGTTTCTGAAAAATATTTTAATTGTTTCGACTATTATGAAAAGCATACTGGCCATGATCGTGATGAAAGGAATTTCGGACATTTTAAAAAAGGAGATTTTTCTTTCCAAAATGATATTGTGGCACAAAGCTGATATCTGTTGTAATTGAGATATTTTTTTTTCTTTAAACGGAAAAATATTCTATTAGTCAAGACAATTCCGCCGAATATATTGGTCAATCATGATGACAGGAAATTGGGATATTTGGAGATTGTTCTTGTCAAAATGATATAGCGACACTAATTTAATATCTCTTGCAATACAGGCATTTTTGTGTTTAGACCGAAAAATACTCTATATGTTATGACAATTCTGAAGACCGCATTGGCCAATCATGATGACAGAAATTACGGATAGTTTGAAATTGGAGATTTTTCTTGTCAAAATTATACAATGGCCATTAGTTGCTGTCTTGTAAAAGAGATTTTTTGGTGTTTAACTAAAAAATATTCTGTATATTACGACAATTCTGCAGACTGTATTGTCGGATTATGCATTCATTTATTGTATTGCAGATGGATTTCGGAAGGTATCTTCCGTGGAGCAAGGAAGCCTTCGTGTGGACAAGGATGAGATTGAATTTCAACATAATTATTTCCTAAGAGGTCATGAGTATCTTTTAGAAAATATTAAACGAAAGGTAATGTTCTTTTCCTTTGTTTCTCAAGTCAAGTACAAGAAATAGTTCAAGACCTAAAATGTATCATCCTAGAGTAGAATATTTTTATTTACAATACATATATAAATAAATGTCACAAAACAGCGCACTTGCCTGGTGGCATACTTTAGCGCTGAATATATTGCAAACGAAAATAAACAGCCATCTTCTAACTAAAAGAAAACCGTAATAAACAAAATGCTTAGCTTGCCGTGAGATGTTTCTTCACTAGTCTTAGAAAATGTCACTTGTTGCTGCATTCTCGAACTGATGGTGGAATTGAGTTCCAGATTTTTGGCCCAGTGTGACGGATGCTGAATCCCGCTCTCGACGTCGGGCGAATTTCACGCGAAAAGTCTGAATGATGAGGTTTAAGATAATTATGAAATTGTAAATGGGTTTGAAAAATACGGGAGACATTTACAGGTAAATTACTATATTGATAATCGTGACAAATACTATAGATAGAAATTAAATGAAGTTGATCCAAAGAATAAATTCCTGAAGTCCCATGTAGGTGTCTAACTGAAGATCTGCAATCAACATTAAAAAGAATCCTCATTGCTTTATTGTGACGTATTTGGAGAGATTTGAATATAGACGAAAAGGTAGAATCCCAAACCAAAATGCAATAGAGAAAATATGGGAGGACGAAAGAATAATAAATAGATTTTAGGATAATTTTAGGAAAGAAATGACGAATACGAGTTAGCATGCCAATATTTCGGGTAGTTTTTAACGATAGTGTTTTACGTATTCATGAAACGACAAATTTTCATCTAAAATAATCCCAAGATATTTAAATTGATCTACCCTTTTTAATTCAAGACCATTCAAGAAAAGAGAGAAACTATCTGACACTACTGATCCAGTTCGCAAAAATAACGTATATTGGCATTTTTTTTTCATTAAGAGCTAGTAAATTCCTTGAATACCAATCAGATACAGCTAGTAACGTACTTTCGAGGTTCTGGAAAAGAACTAATAGGTCCCGGTGAGAATCCTATTAATATAGTTTTGGATGGTGAATTAGAAACTGATCTTTTTAAGTTTTGTATTACGAATACTAAATTGAAAGTTCCATAATATATATTATATTTATGTTTATTTTTGGCCCTTGCTGATTCTGTCTGATGATTTTCTTTTTTTTTTCACCAATACGAAAATTTATAATGCTATAAGTATGGCTGTTAGAGGCAAACCTAGCTTCAGACTTCAGTTTAATATAAAAGTTAACGTTTAGGTTTGGATTCGGGCCCATTCATATTATTCCGCTATGGTGGCGCTATTTGCAACTTTGATCATGTTCAATAGGTTTCACCCGGCGCAGTTTATTGGTCAAAAGTAAAATATAGGGCGAACCCATGCCAACCAATGAAATTCATTCTCGTTTAACATCTAGACTTGACATTTCGCCAAAGTACGAGATTTTAGCGGAGATTTGATTGCGATATAAGGAGCCGACGACTTTGGGTAAGGAAATATTTTGAAGTAAGATTGAAAAAAAGAAAGAAATGAGGGATCAGGAGTTTCTGGTGCCTGGTATGTTTTACTTGTTTAGCTGTAAATATGAAATGCTTGTTTTAAAATCAAATTGCCAGTTTTTCCCCGTCGCGGATGCTTGCGCGATATAGTTGACTCGAGTAGGCTAGCCATCTCCAGGGTATTCTAAAAACGTTCTTTATAAAGAAAGAAAATTATTTCTTAGACCACACTGCATTTTCATTTATCAAAATGAAAAAGAGAAAAACAGGTTTAATTTAAATAAAGATTGATCCCACTCAAGAATTACGCTGTGTAAAACTCAAGAACAATCCTAGAACCGGTTTTTCATCTGTCTGTATTAAAAGACAATTAGCTTATGCTCAATGAAAAAAAAAGTGAAGGGTGACAGAATACATGAGACTTGTGTAATTTGGGCTATATATTTGCATATTAGGGGGGGGGGGAGGTAAAGTATTTGGACAATGTGAAATTAGAAAACAATTCTTACTTCATAATATGAAGAATAATTGCAGGTAACACATTTTGCATGCAGACCCGCTATATTTTAACCCTACCACCTAGTGTGAAAACATTTAGCCCAAATTTGTTTCTAAAGCATTATATTTTCATCATGTTTTGGTATTTTTTATTAGGACTAGCCTAACTTTACTTCTTGAGTGGGGTTGCAATAACAGAAAAGTACTAACCCGTTTTTTCTCTCTTGAGTTTTTAATCGAAGAAAACATTTTTCTGCAATTCGAAAATCGAGGCATGAAATATTTTATTCATATATATACCAGAACAAAAGGAATTGAAATTTGAAATGCTATTTTTAAGTCAATAAACACTAGGTTGTTTTCCCCGTCAGTTAAGCTTGTACCATATTGTTGACTAGCTTTTTTGGGGGTGATTGGTTTCTTATTGCAAAAAAAAGCATTTGTTGTAACATTCGTTGCAGAACGCCAGAAACAGATTTTTGCTTTTTAGAAATATCTAGATTTAGAAGTACAGACCTCAAACAATGTGTCAAAGAGGGATTGACCGCATGTGTTTCAGTGGGAGAATTCTTTTATTAATCTCAAATCATTTTCGAAAATGCAAAAATCACCTTTATATCGTAAAAACTTGTTTACTTCACAAGGAGACAAGCATAGACGATATTACATGTTATGCCTGGGCCGCATCAAAGTCACGTTTTTCAACAAAAAAGCCGAATTTCATTAATGATCAAGGCCGTATCCAAGCGGGGTGCGTTACCGCGTTTGAACCTCTGCCCCCATTAAATTTTTTGTCCTACTCGCAAAAGAGTAACCAAACTTTTATATACTCATTTTTTATTTTTTTGTAACTCCTCCCCCTTTCCCCCTTAAAAATACTCTCACCCCCCAAACAACAATCCTGGATTCAGTATTGTAAATTATATGTAGTTTTTCTTTATTTTAGCGTCAAACAAATATTTCAGAAGCAGAAACTCAGCATTTTCAGAACTAAATACAAAAGCTAAATAAATTTAAATTTGAAGTCTGACTCAATTCCGATAGCGTTATCAAGTAACCTGATACTAGACTGAAGGATAACATTTAGAGAGTTTAAATACGATTCAAACTTAAAGATTTGTTTCTAAAAAATCACCCATTTTTTAATAAAGTTCATTGAAATCAGATATACAACTGGGCTATTGGGAGACGCGGCCTTACTGGTGCGCAAGGCCTTGTGCAGCCAGCACTCCGTGGGGCCTGACGTTATGGTCGTAATATAGCGGGAGCACTAATACTGTAGTCTCTAGCGGGACTGTTACCAATGTGACTCCTAGGGCTCAGCGGGAACGTTGTGGTTTAGGGCCAAAAGAGGGTCTAACGAAGGAGGGTTTTGACAGTTTTAAGACCACATGCCCCGCTTCACATAAAGGGAGCGCACATTTGGGAACTCAAGCCGTACATTCCACGGTTTTTTCTGCGAGTCCCCTCATGAAGTAACAAAATCACTCATGGGATTGTAGTTCATAACATATTTGGCCCTGTTAGCGCGAGGCCCAGTGCGGTCGCACCACTTGCCACCCCCAAAGGACTGCACTGGTTATTGGAGAAATGGAGTCGAAAGTCCATACTAGATACTTAAGACCAATAATAATCTAGTATGAAAATAAATTTTGAGTTATCAGAATGACCAGTTGTGATGCTATGTAACTGCACGAGTTGATATTTAGTGGAAATAATTTTTTTTAAGTAGGCTTCTTTCGCCGCCTTGGAGTAAGTAGATGGGAGATCTAGTTTTGACTATATTTTGAATCTAATTTTGGCAGCAATCCCTGCACGCTGCTACCATTGCTCGCTAGACGGGCTTTATATCCCCTTTACAGTTTACAAACGACAGTATAATTAGTTGTCTCGCGCAACGTGTAAGTTTTTTGCGTTTCATAGAATTGTTTTTAACCTTGTCGCGGGACTATGGGCAAATAGATAGATAAGTGTATTAAAGCTAAAAAAATACGGCCATGAACACAAAACGAGCCCAAATATAATAAACTTACACCGGCGATCATCATAAAAAGCACAAATATAATGAACTTGCATAGGCCATCATAAAAAAAAACACTTAAATGAAACATACACTTAAAAACAAGTTTTTTTCGACTGAAAGCAAGGAACAGCAATAAAACTTAAAACTACCAGACATTCATCCATATATGTGGGAGAGAGGTGCTGCCCCTTCGTCGGCCCTCTCTATATACCCTAAAATTTGATTTTTTGTCATAATTCTTTAAGAAAGACTGCTCAAACACAAGGGCCGTTGAAATTTAATAATAAGTGTTTAGCGAAAACTTTAAGACAGTCCCCCCCCCCAATTTTTGCTTACTATCGGCTGAAAAAATTGCGTTTAAATAAATTTAATTTGAACTCAACACTTTAGTAACAAGAGAGAAATGCAATGCAATTCCTCATTCAATACTCTGCGAATATATTAATCACTACCGCTTGATTATAAACAACGATGAATAAGAATTATATTTGAAGTGACGTCACCTTGGCTCGTATTTCCACCCACTTAAGAATTAATTTGGAATTAGACCCCTCATTTTGAAATTCATCATTTAATTTTCTTAAATCTGATATAAATTGAAAATAAGTTATGCTTTACTCGTTTTATTTAACAAAATTTCCAGATACCTTGTTATTCTACAAATAAACTAAGGCGACGTACTATTTAAGACACCTATTATAATATGTTATTTAATGAACGATTGTGCCATCCACTACCATGGTATCTGGCAAGAGCTGCTGCCGTGATACGTACGGCATGCGAATTTCTTTTGGACCAGCAAACCTGTACCCTAAGAATTTAACAACAACCCTCATGAAAGATTCGGCAAGGTTTGTAGTTGAATCGATTAAAAGGTTGATAGCCTTATGTAATACCTTTCCAGTTTTTTTTTCATTGACTGCTAGCATTACAACTTCAGGGACCCTAGAAAACTTATTTTCAACAGACTCAGATTTGTTACATCCCGAGAAACATTTTAGGTGGTTATCAAATGCGTAAAAAGGTACATTCTTAATTAGAAATTTTAGTTTTTCAGTATTTCCACCATCGTCGTGTTTTTTTTTTGTATAGCCCCTTAGCGAAGATACTTAGTGAGGCTTGAGATAAAATATTTTGTTAGGATTTTTTAAAAATCGGCCATATTATTGAAAAGGTTTGTAGTAGTCAAATTTTTTGTGACATGGTTGGCGCACTCGTGTTTTATTACACCCTTTCCATTGGCCAAACGCTCTGTATTGCTTTGATATACCCTTGAATTCCCATCCCCAACAATCCGAGATCTATGCATTGACAAACTAAATAAAAATCCCTATACGATCATGTCCTGCTCCATTCCCGAAGAAAACCATTCCATTTCAGATAGTATAGGTGATCTTGCGGTGGCGTCAAGTGCTGATGGCGTGGTACCTGGTGATTTTAGGAAAGCCCTAATTAAATCACTGTATAAGAAAGGTAATAAGAGTGAGTGTGGTAATTATAGAGGCAGAGATGTTTGCCAGATGTTTTCCAGAGAAATTTGCCTACGAATTGTTTTGGGTGCCTGGCTGACTGACCATATTTCAGACAGTAGGCTGTACAATAAGTGTGGTTCAATCCCACTTTCTAGGGCTATAATGTGAGATAGGTTGAGATGGCTAGGGCACGTTCGGCGAACGAAGGATGACAGATTCCCGAAGATGGTGCTTTGAAAGCCAACCGTCGGAGCCTAACAGAAGGCATGCTGTCCGCGGTTGGGTGGGAGGATGTCGTAAAGAAAGACTTAAGAGAAATGGGAACTTCTTGATAGGGTGTAAAGAGGGAGGCTTTGAAAAGATTAGGATGCAGGAGGAGCGTGCATAGCTGTGTTGGCTCCAGGTGGCTTGGTGCTGCGGTGAGCAGTTAATAGCAGTAGAAAGGCCTCAGGAGGTCCCACGACTCACCCCTGCTGCCACCTACAACTTTTTTACATAATTTATGCATGTTTTTATGTCTGTTCGTTGTCAGTGAGAATGGAAAAACAGGAATTTTCTCACTTTGATGGATGTTTCAAGGTCGATTTATTTGCTGTTGTTTGTCCAGGTGTAATGACATTGGGGTGATTTACATAATCGGTGGGGGAATTACTGGTTCACGAATGGGGAATTAAGAAACGAACATGGCTTTTTTGATCTTTAGGCTAACCTAACCTGAGAACTGGATTTACATAATCGGTGGGGGAGAATGTATTGATTTACGAAAGGGGAATTAAGAAACAAACATGGCTTCTTTGATCTTTAGGCTAACCTAACCTGAGAAATTGATTTACATAATCGCTAGGGGAATGTATTGATTCACGAAGGGGGAATTAAGAAACATTATGGTTTCTTTAATCTTAGATCTGAGGGATAAACGTTCTTTAGGTCAGAGAGAAAAATTAATATTCTATTTTTAAATAGGGCTTCATTGATCTTTACTGTCAGGAATTAGAATTGACATCACTTGTTATCTTGGAATTATGCGGGAGTCTAAAGAGATAGAAATTCTATTTTTAAATACGGCTTCACTGAGCTTTAAGTCGGAGAGATAAATTGATATTCTAACGAAACCTTAATAGTGTAGCTAGGAACATTTATGAGATGAAGAGATTAACGTAGGAAAGGGTTTCCTAGAAATTTGAAATGTGACAGCGCAGAGATGCCAAAAACAAAAGGAATACGCTGAAGTTACGATTAGGGATTATTTGGGCGAAACCGTTTTAGGGAATTATTTCGGCGAAACAGTTAGAGACATTTTAAAAGATGATTTAGAAGAGGATTTGAGGGTGAAACTCTGTGGTCGTCATAATACACAAGTTCCATTTGCACAGTGTTGTGAGGTCCCCTACCACAACCCGAAAGAGTCCTCATACCCCACCCCAACCCCGAAGGGTCCTCATACCCCACCCCAACCCCGAAGGAAGCCCCCGGTCCTCAAAGGTCCACCGGGCTCCCAAAGGGCCACCCGGCCCTCAAGGGTCCCCCAGACCCCCAAAGGACCCCCCAGGCCCCAAAGGCCCCCTCCCCCCTTGGCCTCCAAAGGGCCCCCTCCCTCTCCTCCTCCTCACCTTCCCCTCCCCCACCCCTCCTCCCCCTCCCCTCCCCTTCCCCATTTTTTAATATTTTTTGAAACCTATAGTTTGGGATGAGTAGTTTGCTATTTTTGACTTTTCTGAGCTAGGTTTCTTAGCCTTTCATAGGTGTGTGTTGTCAGAAACTTATGATTTAGGATATGTAAATTACTATTTTTGACTTTTCTGAGCTAGATTTTATAGCCTTTCATAGGTGTTTGTTGTCTGAAACCTATAGTTTGGGATGAGTAGTTTGCTTTTGGACTGTTCAGAGCTGGATTTCTTAGCCTTTCGTAGATGTGTGTTGACTGAAACTTATGATTTGGGATATGTAAATTACTATTTCGTGCTTTTCTAATCTAGATTTCTTAGTCTTTTGTTGATGTGCGTTGTCTGAATCCTATGATTTGGGATTTGTAGTTTTGCTTTTTGGACTTTTCAGAGCTAGGATTCTTAGTCCCTCATAGGTGTTTGTTGTCTGAAACCTATAGGTTGAGATGAGTAGTTTGCTATTTCATGCTTTTCTGAGCTAATGTTTCATAGTATTGCGTTGGTGTGTGTTGCCTAAAACTTATCACTTGAGGTGTATAATTTTCTATTTCAGGCCTTTCTGAGCTAAGGTTTCATATTATTTCGTAGGTGAATGTTGTCTGAAACTTATGATTTGGGATATGTAAATTACTATTTCGGGCTTTTCTAAGTTAGATTTCTTAGTCTTTTGTTGGTGTATGTTGACTGAAACCTATGATTTGGGATATAAGGTTCTTAGTCTTTCGTTGGTGTATGTTGTCTGAAACCTATGATTTGGGATTTGTAGTTTGCTTTTTGGACTTTTCAGAGCTAGGATTCATAGTCCCTCATAGGTGTTTGTTGTCTGATACCTATAGTTTGGGATGAATAGTTTGCTATTTCAGGCTTTTCTGAGGTAAGGTTTCTTAGTATTTCATAGGTGTGTTTTGTCTGAAACTTATGATTTGAGGTATGTAATTTGCTATTTCAGACTTTTCATAACCAGATTTCTTAGTCTTTCGTAGGTGTGTGGTGTCTGAAACCTATGATTTGGGAGGTGTGGGTTGCTATTTTTTGACTTTTCTGAGCTGGATTTCTTAGCCTTTCGTAGGTATGTGTTGACTGAAACCTATGATTTGGGGCTCCATTTTTCATAGAAGATAGAAAAGTTCATGATCTCTTCTGAATTTTACCAAAGAACAGAATTCAGTTCTAATTTCTCCAGAGAAAACAAAAATCTTACTCTTCAGTTCTTTATTTCTAAAAGACATAAAGAAATTTAAAGTTCTATTCTAAATTTTTCGGTGGAAGATAGAAAAAGTAATACCATACTTATGAATGTTTTCACGGAAGATAAAAAGTTCTAGTCCAATTTAAAATTTTCTCAATGAAGTGAAGAAAAGTTCAAGTACTCTACTGAATTTTACCAAAGAACACAATTCAATTCTAATTTCTCCAGAGAAAATAAAAATCTTCCACTTAAGTTCTTTATTTCACAAAGACATAAAGAAATTTAGAGGTCAATTCTAAATTTTTCGGTGGAAGATAGAAAAAGTTATACCATACTTGTGAATATTTTCACGGAAGATTAAAAGTTCTAGTTCAATTTAAAATTTTCTCAACGAAGTCAAGGAAAGTTCAAGTTCTCTTCTGAATTTTCTCAATGAAAAAGAAATTAGTCATTGATCATTTCTATTTTTCCAAATAATATAAAAATTTTCCACTTTAGTTCAGATCATTCTCGAAGGGTTGAAAAATTTAAAATACTGTTCCAAATTTTTCACAGAAGATAAGAAAGTTCAAGCTCTCTTTGGAATTTTACCAAAGAACAAAATTCCATTCTAATTTCTTCAGAGAAAACATAATTATTCCACTTCAGCTCTGTATTTAAAAAGGACATAAAGAAATTTAGAGTTCAATTCGAAATTTTTTGGTGGAAGATAGAAAAAGTAATACCATCCTTGTGAATATTTTTACGGTAGATAAAAAGTTCTAGTTCAATTTTTAATTTTCTCAACGAAGTGAAGAAAAGTTCAAGTTCTCTACTGAATTTTACCAAAGAACACAATTCAATTCTAATTTATCCAGAGAAAATAAAGATCTTCCACTTAACTTCTTTATTTCACAAAAACATAAAGAAATTTAAAGTTCATTTCTAAATTTTTCAGTGGAAGATAGAAAAAGTAATACCATACTTGTGAATATTTTCTCGGAAGATAAAAACTTCTAGTTCAATTAAAAATTTTCTCACCGAAGTGAAGAAGAATTCAAATTCTCTTCTGAATTCTACCAAAGAACACAATTCAATTTTAATTTCACCAGAGAAAATAAAAATCTTCCACTTCAGTTCTTTATTTCACAATGACATAAAGAAGTTTATAGTTCAATTCTAAATTTTTCGGGGGAAGATGGAAAAAGTAATACCATACTTGTGAATATTTTCACGGAAGATAAAAAGTTCTAGTTCAATTTAAAATTTTCTCAACGAAGTGAAAAAAAGTTCAAGTTCTCTACTGACTTTTACCAAAGAACACAATTCAATTCTAATTTCTCCAGAGAAAACAAAAATCTTCCACTTAAGTTCTTTATTCTACAAAGACATAAAGAAATTCAGAGTTCAATACTAAATTTTTCGGTGGAAGATAGAAAAAGTAATAACATACTTGTGAATATTTTCCCGGAAGATAAAAAGTTCTAGTTCAATTCAAAATTATCTCAACGAAGTGAAGAAGAATTCAAGTTCTCTTCTGAATTTTACCAAAGAACACAATTCAATTCTAATTTCACCAGAGAAAATAAAACTCTTCCACTTCTGTTCTTTATTTCACAAAGACATAAAGAAATTTAAAGTTCAATTCTAAATTTTTCCTTGGAAGATAGAAAAAGTAATAGCATACTTGTGAATATTTTATCGAAGAGATGAAAAATTTAAAATACTGTTCCAAATTTTTCACAGAAGATAAAAAAGCTCAAGTTCTCTTCGGAATTTTACCAAAGAACATAATTCAATTCTAATTTCTCCAGAGACAACAAAAATCTTCCACTTCAGTTCTTTATTTCACAAAGACATAAAGACATTTCGAGTTCAATTCTAAATTTTTCGGTGGAAGATAGAAAAAGTAATACCATACTTGTGACTATTTTCCCGGAAGATAAAAAGTTCTAGTTCAATTTAAAATTTTCTCAACAAAGTGAAGAAAAATTAAAGTTCTCTTCTGAATTTTACCAGAGAACACAATTCAATTCTAATTTCACCAGAGAAAATCCAAATCTTCCACTTCAGTTATATATTTCACAAAGGCATAAAGAAATTTAAACTTCAATTCTAAATTTTTCGGAGGAAAAAAGAAAAAGTAATACCATACTTGTGAA
The DNA here is from genome assembly GCF_049724085.1 of Artemia sp. Qi Xiang Cuo. Lineage (NCBI taxonomy): Eukaryota > Metazoa > Arthropoda > Branchiopoda > Anostraca > Artemiidae > Artemia > Artemia sp. Qi Xiang Cuo. The sequence continues at coordinate 35,567,309 of NC_142805.1, forward strand.
TATTTTCACGGAAGATAAAAAGTTTTTGTTCAATTTAAAATTTTATCAATGACGTGAAAAAAAATTCAAGTTCTCTTCTGAATTTTACCAAAGAACACAATTCAACTCTAATTTCACCAGAGAAAATAAAAATCTTCCACTTCAGTTCTATATTTCACAAAGACAAAGAAATTTAAAGTTCAATTCTAAATTTTTCGGTGGAAGATAGAAAAAGTAATAACATACCGGTGAATATTTTCTCGAAGAGATGAAAAATTTAAAATACTGTTCCAAATTTTTCACAGAAGATAAAAAAGTTCAAGTTCTCTTCGGATTTTTACCAAAGAACACAATTCAATTCTAATTTCTCCAGAGAAAACAAAAATCTTCCACTTCAGTTCTTTATTTCACAAAGACATAAAGAAATTTAGAGTTCAATTCTAAATTTTTCGGTGGAAGATAGAATAAGTAATACCATACTTGTGAATATTTTCACGGTAGATAAAAAGTTCTAGTTCAATTTTAAATTTTCTCAACGAAGTGAAGAAAAGTTCAAGTTCTCTACTGAATTTTACCAAAGAACACAATTCAATTCTAATTTATCCAGAGAAAATAAAGATCTTCCACTTAACTTCTTTATTTCACAAAAACATAAAGAAATTTAAAGTTCAATTCTAAATTTTTCAGCGGAAGATAGAAAAAGTAATACCATACTTGTGAATATTTTCCCGGAAGACAAAAAGTTCTAGTTCAATTTAAAATTTTCTCAACGAAGTGAGGAAAAATTCAAGTTCTCTTCTGAATTTTACCAAAGAACACAATTCAATTCTAATTTCACCAGAGAAAATAAAAATCTTCCACTTCAGTTCTTTATTTCACAAAGACATAAAGAAATTTAAAGTTCAATTCTAAATTTTTCGGGGGAAGATGGAAAAAGTAATACCATACTTGTGAATATTTTCACGGAAGATAAAAAGTTCTAGTTCAATTTAAAATTTTCTCAACGAAGTGAAGAATAATTCAAGTTCTCTATTGAATTTTACCAAAGAACACAATTCAATTCTAATTTATCCAGAGAAAACAAAAATCTTCCACTTAAGTTCTTTATTCTACAAAGACATAAAGAAATTTAGAGTTCAATACTAAATTTTTCGGTGGAAGATAGAAAAAGTAATACCATACTTGTGAATATTGTACCGGAATATAAAAAGTTCTAGTTCAATTCAAAATTTTCTCAACGAAGTGAAGAGGAATTTAAGTTCCCTCTTGAATTTTACCATAGAACACAATTCAATTCTAATTTCACCAGAGAAAATAAAAATCTTCCACTTAAGTTCTTTATTTCACAAAGACATAAAGAAATTTAAAGTTCAATTCTAAATTTTTCCGTGGAAGATAGAAAAAGTAATAACATACTTGTGAATATTTTCTCGAAGAGATGAAAAATTTAAAATACTGTTCCAAATTTTTCAAAGAAGATAAAAAAGTTCAAGTTCTCTTGGGAATTTTACCAAAGAACATAATTCAATTCTAATTTCTTCAGAGAAAACAAAAATCTTCCACTTCAGTTCTTTATTTCACAAAGACAAAGAAATTTAGAGTTCAATTCTAAATTTTTCGGTGGAAGATAGAAAAAGTAATACCATACTTGTGAATATTTTCCCGTAAGATAAAAAGTTCTTGTTCAATTTAAAATTTTCTCAACTAAGTGAAGAAAAATTCAAGTTCTCTTCTGAATTTTACCAAAGAACACAATTCAATTCTAATTTCACAAGAGAATATCAAAATCTTCCACTTAAGTTCTAAATTTCACAAAGACATAAAGAAATTTTAAGTTCAATTCCAAATTTTTCGGTGGAAACAAGAAAAAGTAATACCATACTTGTGAATATTTTCACGGAAGATAAAAAGTTCTAGTTCAATTTAAAATTTTCTCAATGAAGTGAAGAAAAATTCAAGTTCTCTTCTGAATTTTACCAAAGAACACAATTCAATTCTAATTTCATCAGAGAAAATAAAAATCTTCCACTTCAGTTCTATATTTCACAAAGACAAAGAAATTTAAAGTTCAATTCTAAATTTTTCGGTGGAAGATAGAAAAATTAATACCATACCTGTGAATATTTTCTCGAAGAGATGAAAAATTTAAAATACTGTTCCAAATTTTTCACAGAAGATAAAAAAGTTCAAGTTCTCTTCGGAATTTTACCAAAGAACACAATTCATTTCTAATTTCTCCAGACAAAATAAAAATCTTCCACTTCAGTTCTTTATTTCACAAAGACATAAAGAAATTTAAAGTTCAATTCTAAATTTTTCGGTGGAAGATAGAAAAAGTAATACCATACTTGTGAATATTTTCCCGGAAGATAAAAAGTTCTAGTTCAATTTACAATTTTCTCAACGAAGTGAAGAAAAGTTCAAGTTCTCTTCTGAATTTTACTAAAGAACACAATTCAATTATAATTTCACCATAGAAAATAAAAATCTTCCACTTCAGTTCTTTATTTCACAAAGACATAAAGAAATTTAAAGTTCAATTCTAAATTTTTCGGTGGAAGATAGAAAAAGTAATACCATACTTGGGAATATTTTCATGGAATATCAAAAGTTCTACTTAAATTTAAAACTTTGTCAACGAAGTCAAGGAAAGTTCAAGTTCTCTTCTGAATTTTACCAAAGAACACACTTCAATTCTAATTTCTCCAGAGAAAATAAAAAGCTTACACTTCAGTTTTAAGTTCCCCAATGAAATAAAGAAATTTACAAGTTCTATTCTAAATTTTTAGATGAAAGATAGAAAAAGTAATACTATGATTGTGATAATTTTCCATGAAGATCAAAAGTTTCACTTTATTTATAATTTTTCTTAAATTCAGTTCTGATTTTTCTCAAAGAGATGAAAAATTTAAAGTTCTGTTCCAAATTTTTCATAAAAGATAGAAAAAGTTATACATTGATTGTGAATATTCAACATGAAGATAAGGAACTCCACTTTAATTCAGAGCTTTCTCGAAGAAGTGTAAAATGTTCAAGTTCTCTTCTGAATTTTCTTAAAGAGAAAAAAGTTAGCTCAATTCTGAATTTTACCAATGAAAATGAAAAAACCTTCCACTTCAGTTCATAATATCTCAAAGAAATAAGAAATTTAAAGTTCAGTTCTAAATTTTTCTGTAGAAGATAGAAAAAGTTATACTATGATTGTGATTATTTTCCAGGTGAAGATAAAAAGTTTCAATTTAATTCCAATTTTCTTAAATTCAGTTCCGATATTTTGCAGAGAGATGAAAAATTTAAAGTTCAGTTCCAAATTTTTCATAGAAGATAGAAAAAGTTCTACATTGATTTTGAATCTCCGACATGAAGATAAGGTGCATCACTTTAATTCTGAGTTTTCTCGAAGAAGTGCAAAATGTTCAAGTTCTCTTCTGAATTTTCTTAAAGAAGTGAAAAAGTTAGCTCAATTCTGAATTTTACCAATGAAAATGAAAAAACCTTCCATTTCAGTTCATAATATCTCAAAGACATAAAAAATTTAAAGTTCAGTTCAAAATTTTTCTATAGAAGATAGGAAAAGCTAAAATATGAGTGTGATTATTTTCCAGGGAAGATAAAAGGTTTCAATTTAATTCTAATTTTCTTAAATTCAGTTCCGATTTTTTGCAAAGAGATGAAAAATTTAAAGTTTTGTTCCAAATTTTTCATAGAAGATAGAAAAAGTTATACATTGATTTTGAATCTTCGACATGTAGATAAGGTGCATCACTTTAATTCTGAGTTTTCTCGAAGAAGTGCAAAATGTTCAAGTTCTCTTCTTAATTTTCTTAATAAAGATAAAAAAGTTAGCTTAATTCTGAATTTTACCAATGAAAATGAAAAAAGCTTCCACTTCAGTTCTTAATTTCTCAAAGAAATAAAAAATTCAAAGTTCTCTTCTAATTTTTACAAGAAAATAAAAAGGTTACATTTCAGTTCTGGTTTTTTCTCAAAGAGATGAAAAATTTAAAGTTCTATTCTAATTTTAAATTAAATTTTAGCTCCTTTGCCTTATGGATTTACCCCTCAAATTTTTAAATTAGAAAATGAGTGACTCCTTCTATTATTAAAGACACTCGTTCAAACTCGTTCATCTAACCTCCAAAACAATAGGTTAGGTTAGGTATAAATAAATATTAATAAATAAATAGAAACATTTCTACATGTTTAAGTTAGGTTAGGTTAGGTTAACTTATCATGAGAGCTCATGATAAGTTAACCTAACCTTTTCTGGCGAGTATGGTTAGGTTAGGTTGGGCTAGATTAAGTACGCTTTACTTAGGTTAGCTTAGGTTAGGTGAGAGACAGGCAAAAAATTAGGTGTATGATTAGGTTAGGTTAGATTAAGTTAGGTTAGGTTAAGTTAGGTTAGGCTAGGTTAGCCTACGTACGCACGCGTAAGTAGGCTAACCTAACAACCTAACCTAACTTAATCTAACCTAACCTAATCATACACCTAACTTTTTGCCTGTCTCTCACCTAACCTAAGCTAACCTAAGTGAAGCGTACTTAATCTAACCTAACCATACTCGCCAGAAAAGGTTAGGTTAACTTATCATGAGCGCTCATGATAAGTTAACCTAACCTAACTTAAACATGTTGAAATGTTTCTATTTATTTATTAATATTTATTTATACCTAACCTAACCTATTGTTTTGGAGGTTAGATGAACGAGTTTGAACGATTGTCTTTAATAATAGAAGGAGTCAAAAATTTTTTAATTTAAAAATTTGAGGGGTAAATCCCTAAGACAAAGCAAATAAAATATAATTTAAAATTATGATAGAACTTAAAATTTTTCATCTCTTTGAGAAAAAAACAGAACTGATGTGGAACCTTTTTATTTTCTTGGAAAAATTAGAAGAGACCTTTGAATTTTTTATGTCTGTGAGAAATTAAGAACTGAAGTGGAAGCTTTTTTCATTTTCGTTGGTAAAATTCAGAATTGAGCTAACTTTTTTCTCTTCTTTAAGAAAATTCAGAAGAGAACTTGAACATTTTGCACTTCTTCGAGAAAACTCAGAATTAAAGTGATGCACCTTATCTTCATGTCAAAGATTCAAAATCAATGTATAACTTTTTCTATCTTCTATGAAAAATTTGGCCCAGAACTTTAAATTTTTCATCTCTCTGCAAAAAATCGGAACTGGATTTAAGAAAATTAGAATTAAAGTGAAACTTTTTATCTTCACTGTAAAATAATCACAATCATATTATAACTTTCCCTATCTTCTACAGAAAAAATTAGAACTGAACTTTAAATTTCATATGTCTTTTATATATTATGAACGGAAGTGGAAGGTTTTTTCATTTTCATTGGTAAAATTCAGAATTGAGCTAACTTTTTTCTCTTCTTTAAGAAAATTCAGAAGAGAACTTGAACATTTTGCACTTCTTCGAGAAAACTCAGAATTAAAGTGATGCACCTTATCTTCATGTCGAAGATTCAAAATCAATGTATAACTTTTTCTATCTTCTATGAAAAATTTGGAACTGAACTAAATTTTTCATCTCTGCAAAAAATCGGAACTGAACTTAAGAAAATTAGAATTAAAGTGAAACTTTTTATCTTCACTGGAAAATAATCACAGTCTTAGTATCATCTTTCCTATCTTCTACAAAAAAATTTAGAACTGAACTTTAAATTCTTTATGTCTTTGAGATATTATGAACTGAAGTGGAAGGTTTTTTTCATTTTCATTGGTAAAATTCAGAATTGAGCTAACTTTTTTCTCTTCTTTAAGAAAATTCAGAAGAGAACTTGAACATTTTGCACTTCTTCGAGAAAGCTCTGAATTAAATTGGAGTTCCTTATCTTCATGTTGAATATTCACAATCAATTTATAACTTTTTCTATCTTCTATGAAAAATTTGGACCAGAACTTTAAATGGTTCATTTTTTTGAGAAAAATCAGAACTGAATTTAAGAAAAATTAGAAATAAAGTGAAACTGTTGATCTTCATGGAAAACAATCACAATCATAGAATTACTTCTTCTTTCTTCCATCTAAAAATTTAGAATAGAACTTTAAATTTCTTTATTTCTTTGCGGAACTTAAAACTGAAGTGGAAGATTTTTATTATCTCCGGAGAAATTAGAATTGAAGTGTGTTCTTTGGTAAATTTCAGAAGAGAACTTGAACTTTTCTTTACTTCGTTGAGAAAATTTTAAATTGAACTACAACTTTTTATCTTCCAGGAAAATATTCACAGGTATGGTATTGATTTTTCTATATTCCAACGAAAAATTTATAATTGAACTTTAAATTTATTTATGTCTTTGTGATATAATTAAATGAATTGGAAGATTTTTATTTTATCTGGTGAAATTAGAATTGAATCGTGTTCTTTAGTAAAATTCAGAAGAGAACTTGAACTTTTCTTCACTTCGTTGAAAAAATTTTAAATTGAACTAGAACTTTTTATCTTCCGGGAAAATATTCACAAGTATGGTATTACTTTTTCTATCTTCCACCGAAAAATTTAGAATTGAACTTTAAATTTCTTTATGTTTTTGTGAAATAAAGAACTTAAGTGGAAGATTTTTATTTTCTCTGGAGAAATTAGAATTGAATTGTGTTCTTTGGTAAAATTCCGAAGAGAACTTGAACTTTTTTATCTCCTGTGAAAAAATTGGAACAGTATTTAAAATTTTTCATCTCTTCGAGAAAATATTCACAGGTATTGTATTACTTTTTCTATTTTCCACAGAAAAATTTAGAATTTAACTTTAAATTTCTCTGTGTCATTGTGAAATATAGAACTGAAGTGTAAGATTTTTATTTTCTCTCTTGTAATTAGAATTTAATTGTGTTCTTTCGTAAAATTCAGAAGAGAAAATGAACTTTTATTCAATTCATTGAGAAAATTTTTAATTGAACAAGAAATTTTTATCTTCCGGGAAAATATTCACAAGTATGGTATTTCTTTTTCTTGTTTCCACCGAAAAATTTAGAATTGAACTTAAAATTTCTTTATGTCTTTGTGAAATATAGAACTTAAGTGGAAGATTTGGATTTTCTCTGGTGAAATTAGAAATGAATTGTATTCTTTGGTAAAATTCAGAAGAGAACTTGAACTTTTCTTCACTTTGTAGTGAAAATTTAAAATTGAACTTGAATTTTTTATTTTCCGGGAAAATAATCATAAGTATGGTATTACTTTTTCTATCTTCCTTCGAAAAATTTAGAATTGAACTCTAAATTTCTTTATGTCTTTGTGAAATAAAGAACTGAAGTGGAAGATTTTTGTTTTCTCTGGAGAAATTAGAATTGAATTTTGTTCTTTGGTAAAATTCCAAAGAGAACTTGAACTTTTTTATCTTCTGTGAAAAATTTGTAACAGTATTTTAAATTTCTCATCTCTTTGAGAAAATATTCACAAGTAAGGTATTACTTTTTCTATCTTCCACGAAAAAAATTAGAATTGAAATTTAAATATCTTTATGTCTTTGTTAAATAAAGAAATTAAGTGGAAGATTTTTATTTTCTCTTGTGAAATTAGAATTGAATTGTGTTCTTTGGTAAAATTAATAAGATAACTTGAATTCTTCTTCACTTCGTTGAGAAAATTTTGAATCGAACTAGAAATTTTTATCGTCCGTGAAAATATTCACATGTAAAGAATTACTTTTTCTATTTTCAACCGAAAAATTTAGAATTGAACTTTGAATTTCTTTATGTCTTTGTAGAATAACGAACTTAAGTGGAAGATTTTTGTTTTCTCTTGAGAAATTAGAATTGAAATGTGTTCTTTGGTAAAATTCAGTAGAGAACTTGAACTTATCTTCACTTCGTTGAGAAAATTTTAAATTGAACTAGAACTTTTTATCTTCCGTGAAAATATTCATAATTATGGTATTACTTTTTCTATCTTCCACCGAAAATTTAGAATTGAACTTTAAATTTCTTTATGTCATTGTGAAATAAAGAACTGAAGTGGAAGATTTTTCTTTTCTCTGGTGAAATTAGAATTGAATTGTGTTCTTTGGTAGAATTCAGAAGAGAACTTGAATTCTTCTTCACTTCGGTGAGAAAATTTTAAATTGAACCAGAACTTTTTATCTTCCGGGAAAATATTCACAAGTATGGTATTACTTTTTCTATCTTCCACTGAAAAATTTAGAATTGAACTTTAAATTTCTTTATGTCTTTGTGAAATAAAGAACTTAGAGGAAGATTTTTATTTTCTCTGGATAAATTAGAATTGAATTGTGTTCTTTGGTAAAATTCAGTAGAGAACTTGAACTTTTCTTCATTTCGTTGAGAAAATTTTAAATTGAACTAGAACTTTTTATCTTCCGTGAAAATATTCATAATTATGGTATTACTTTTTCTATCTTCCACCGAAAATTTAGAATTGAACTTTAAATTTCTTTATGTCTTTGTGAAATAAATAACTGAAGTGGAAGATTTTTATTTTCTCTCGTGAAATTAGTATTGAATTGTGTTCTTTTGTAAAACTCAGAAGAGAACTTGAATTCTTCTTCACTTCGTTGAGAAAATTTTAAATTTAACTAGAACTTTTTATCTTCCGGGAAAATATTCACAAGTATGGTATTACTTTTTCTATCTTCTACTGAAAAATTTAGAATTGAACTTTAAATTTCTTTATGTCTTTGTGAAATAATGAACTTAAGTGGAAGATTGTTATTTTCTCTGGATAAATTAGAATTGAATTGTTTTCTTTGGTAAAATTCAGAAGAAAACTTGAACTTTTCTTCACTTCGTTGAGAAAATTTAAATTTGAACAAGACCCTTTTATCTTCCGTGAAAATATTCACGAGTAAAGTATTACTTTTTCTATCTTTCATCTAAAAATTTAGAATTGAACTCTAGATTTATTTATGTCTTTGTGAAATAAAGAACTGAAGTGGAAGAGTTTTGTTTTCTCTGGAGAAATTAGAATTGAATTGTGTTCTTTGGTAAAATTCCGGAGAACTTGAACTTTTTTATCTTCTGTGAAAAATTTGGAATAGTATTTTAAATTTTTCATCTCTTCGAGACAGATCTGAACTAAAGTGGAAAATTTTTATATTATTTGGAAAAATAGAAATGATCAATGACTAATTTCTTTTTCATTGAGAAAATTCAGAAGAGAACTTGAACTTTCCTTGACTTCGTTGAGAAAATTTTAAATTGAACTAGGACTTATTATCTTCCGTGAAAATATTCACACGTATGGTATTACTTTTTCTATCTTCCACCGAAAAATTTAGAATTGAACTTTAAATTTCTTTATATCTTTGTGAAATAAAGAACTTAAGTGGAAGATTTTTATTTTCTCTGGAGAAATTGGAATTGAATTGTGTTCTTTGGTAAAATTCGGAAGAGAACATGAACTTTTCTTCACTTCATTGAGAAAATTTTAAATTGGACTAGAACTTTTTATCTTCCGTGAAAAAATTCATAAGTATGGTATTACTTTTTCTATCTTCCACGGAAAAATTTAGAATTGAACTTTAAATTTCTTTATGTCTTTGTGAAATAAAGAACTGAAGAGGAAGATTTTTGTTTTCTCTGGAGAAATTAGAACTGAATTATGTTCTTTGGTAAAATTCAGAAGAGATCATGAACTTTTCTATCTTCTATGAAAAATTGAGCCCCAAATCATAGGTTTCAGTCAACACACACCTACGAATGGCTAAGAAATCCAGCTCACAAAAGTCAAAAAATAGCAACCCACACCTCCCAAATCATAGGTTTCAGACACCACACACCTACGAAAGACTAAGAAATCTGGTTATGAAAAGTCGGAAATAGCAAATTGCATACCTCAAATCATAAGTTTCAGACAAAACACACCTATGAAATACTAAGAAACCTTAGCTCAGAAAAGCTTGAAATAGCAAACTATTCATCCCAAACTATAGGTTTCAGACAACAAACACCTATGAGGAACTAAGAATCCTAGCTCTGAAAAGTCTATAAAGCAAAATACAACTCCCAAATCATAATTTTCTGACAGCACGCACCTATGAAAGGCTAAGAAACCTAGCTCAGAAAAGTCAAATAGCAAATTAACCATTTCCCAAATCATAGGTTTCAGACAACACATACCTAGGAAAGGCTAAGAAATCCAGCTCAGAAAAGTCAAAAATAGCAACCCACCCATCCCAAATCATTGGTTTCAGACAACACACATCAACGAAAGACTAAAAAATATAGCTTAGAAAAGCCCGAAATAGTAATTTACATATCCCAAATCATAAGATTCAGACAACATTCACCTACGAAATACTATGAAACCTTAGCTCAGAAAAGCCTGAAATAGCAAATTACACACCTACGAAATAGTAAGAAACCTTAGCTCAGAAAAGCCTGAAATAGCAAACTACTCATCCCAAACTATAGGTTTCAAAAAATATTAAAAAATGGGGGAGGGAAGGGGAGGGGAAGGTGAGGAGGGGGAGTAGAGGGAGGGGCCCTTCGGGGGCCATGGGGGGAGGGGGTCTTTGGGGCCTGGGGGGTCCTTTGGGGGTCTGGGGGACCCTTGAGGGCCGGGTGGGCCTTTCTGAGCCCGGTGGACCTTTGAGGACCGGGGGCTTCCTTCGGGGCTGGGGTGGGGTATGAGGACCCTTCGGGGTTGGGGTGGGGTATGAGGACTCTTTGGGGTTGTGGTAGGGGACCTCACAACACTGTGCAAATGGAACTTGTGTATTATGACGACCACAGAGTTTCACCCTCAAATCCTCTTCTAAAATCATCTTTTAATATGTCTCTAACTGTTTCGCCGAAATAATTCCCTAAAACGGTTTCGCCCAAATAATCCCTAATCGTAACTTCAGCGTATTCCTTTTGTTTTTGGCATCTCTGCGCTGTCACATTTCAAATTTCTAGGAAACCCTTTCCTACGTTAATCTCTTCATCTCATAAATGTTCCTAGTTACACTATTAAGGTTTCGTTAGAATATCAATTTATCTCTCCGACTTAAAGCTCATTGAAGCAGTATTTAAAAATATAATTTCTATCTCTTTATAATCCCGCATAATTCCAAGATAACAAGTGATGTTATTTCTAATTCCTGACACTAAAGATCAATGAAGCCCTATTTAAAAATAGAATATTAATTTTTCTCTCTGACCTAAAGAACGTTTATCCCTCAGACCTAAGATTAAAGAAACCATAATGTTTCTTAATTCCCCCTTCGTGAATCAATACATTCCCCTAGCGATTATGTAAATCAATTTCTCAGGTTAGGTTAGCCTAAAGATCAAGGAAGCCATGTTTGTTTCTTAATCCCCCTTTCGTAAATCATTACATTCTCCCCCACCGATTATGTAAATCAATTTCTCAGGTTAGGTTATCCTAAAGATCAAAGAAGCCATGTTTGTTTCTTAATTCCCCATTCGTGAACCAATAATTCCCCCACCGATTATGTAAATCACCCCAATGTCATTACACCTGGACAAACAACAGCAAATAAATCGACCTTGAAACATCCATCAAAGTGAGAAAATTCCTGTTTTTCCATTCTCACTGACAACGAACAGACATAAAAACATGCATAAATTATGTAAAACAGTTGTAGGTGGCAGCAGGGGTGAGTTGTGGGACCTCCTGAGGCCTTTCTACTAATAGCAGCAGTAGTAACGGTACTTGTGTCTTAAAGCCACAACACTCAAGTTCTCTCGAGATTTTGTATCGCGAACATGAGACAATAACCGGTTTTCATGGTCTTTATACCAGATTAAATAAAAAAAAACAAGTTTTTTTTAACTGAAAGTAAGGAGCGACATTAAAACTTAAAACGAAAAGAAATTATTACGTATAGGAAAGGGGATGTCCCCTCCTCAACGTCTCACTCTTATGCTAAAGCTTTTTATTGTTTAAAAAAATAGAGTTGTGAGAGAGAGTCAAGCGTAAAGAGCGAGACGTTGAGGAGGGGACAGCCCCTTTCCTATACGGAATAATTTCTATTCGTTTTAAGTTTTAATGTCGCTCCTTACTTTCAGTTAAAAAAAACTGGTTTTTTATTTATTTTGGATCACCGTACATGAATAATTAAAACAAAATTTGCATATTAATTATACTTTTATTTGATTAAGTGGCTTTCTCGAAAGTTGTTTAGTTTTATTTACGAACGTTTTTATTAGTAATAAGTATACGTAACTTACGAATTAACATACGTAACGAACTTCTATATTCATATATTTTTAATATGTGTATTAGGGGGTTCGCCTCCAATTCAATACCTCGCTCTTTACGCTAAAGTTCGAATTTTGTTCCAAATCTTTAAAAATGACCCCTTAATCAAAAAGGTCGTTAATTAGAGTAAATAGCTCTTATGAAAGTACTAAAAAATCTTTGACTTAAAGAGCGAGGTATTGACTAGGGGGCGAACCCAATCATATACGTAATAATTTCTGTTCGTTTTAAGTTTTGATGTTGCTCCTTACTTTCAGTTGAAAAACTTTTTTTTTAATTTAATTTCTGATCGTTTTTTAAATAATGCTGGAAAATCCAGCACCCCCTTCATAGCAATGTCCCTTCCCCCATAAAAAATTCCTCCATGGAAAGATCCTCCCATATGACCCCCACCCCCCTTCCACTAACCAAAAACATCCCCCCTAAAACGTCTGTATATTTCCCAATAAACAATACTATATGTAAACATTGGGTTAAGTTCATAACTTTCAGCCTTCACCCCAGGGACTTTGGGGGATTAAGTTATCCTAAAAGACATAGGTATTATATTTTCGACCGTGCTGAACAAAATGGCTATCTTAAAAATTTGATCGGGTGACTTTGGGAAAAAAATGAGCGTGGGAGGGGGCCTAGATGCCCTCCATTTTTTCGGTCACTTAAAAAGGGCACTATAACTTATAATTTCCATTCAAATGAGCTCTCCCACGATGGGAAAAAAAAATAAGAAAAAACTAAAAAACAACTACAGACACACCTGTTATTTTTTTTGTTGCAAAAAAATACAAAATTCTACTTTTTTGTAGATAAGAACTAGAAACTTTTACAGTAGGGTTTTCTGATATGCTTGATTTGATGGTGCGATTTCCATAAAGGTTCTATAATTTTTAGAGGGTGTTACCCCTTTTTTCAAATATCAGGCAAATTTTCTCAGGCACGTAACTTTTGATGTGTAGGACTAAACTTGATAAAACTTATATATTTTAAATCAACATTAAAATCTGATTCTTTTGATGCATCTATTGGTATCAAAATTCCGTTTTTTAGAGTTTCGGTTACTATTGAGCCGGGTCGCTCCTTACTTAGAGTTTGTTAGTAGGAACTCTTTGACAATATTAGTTTCATCTCAGTGGGAAACTACATTGTAGCTATATTTTAATTAAATATTTAGTTGGTATTTTTGTTAAGTTAGGTCGTATTTAATTTAATGTGGTCTGGGCGGCCCCCTTCCATAAATCTTCGTTATAGTCTCCATAATTTTGTTACTGAACTATTATATTTTCATCATATTTTGGTACATTTCATTATGATTAACCCAACTTCGCTTCTTGAGTGTGGTGGCTATAAGACACAAGTACCGTAGTAACAGAGCAAGCATATTAGTTTGATCTGATTTTGATTTACCTTTTTTCGCTTATATTTGAGTCGGGAGGGGTGCTGTAATCAATTTTTCCCCCGCATCGCCAACCCCAGGAACGGCTTTGTAATGGAGGAGGGATTGCGGTCATTGTTGTTGGTCACATCCTAATAAAATAACAGTAGTACTACAAAATGTATTTTACCAAATAACATGGTAGCTTTTTTTTAACAATCCACCCACCTCCAGATGGTTGCCGCTATAATTCTAGGATATACAAAAAAAATAGAACAAAGAAATTATTACTTTATATTTGCAGTGATTTTCTATTAATCAGAGTATCATGCTTCCTTCCATTGTTACTCACATAGGCTATATTGGAATATATTCAAATAATATTTGGTGCTTACGTCTTATAACGACCACACCAAAGAAGTGAAGTTATGTTAATCATAGTGAAATATACCAAAATGTGAATTAAAAGTTAAGACTTTAGTCAAAAAATTATGGAAAATACAACATAGAATTATGGGAAGCAGGCCGGCCAGAACACATTATATCTAATACCTAAATTAGCCGCCTCTATATATTCAATATTTAATTAAAATATACCCCCAAAGTAGTTTCTCTCGCTCAGGCTAAGCTCATTATCTCCGAGAAAAGACAAAGAACCGATTTCATTACAAATCAAGAACAAAGTGTGGTCGTTATAACACTTAAGTACCTAATATACTAATCTAGTAATTATATTGAAATCTTAGCGGAAATTGTTTCATCAGGTCAAGAATGTGACATTAAATTGATTGAATTCACTTTTGTTGGTTTGACATTAAGAACAAACTGTTGATAAGAAATAAGTGGAAAAAAATCAAACAAACAATATCTACAAAGTTAGTTTCTCAACTGGGACTGTAACCAGTCTAGGCATTAGATCCCATTTTAACAGTAGTGATTTTATGCTGGAAAAAGCGTGAATGGCGAATATACGAGTATATTTATTTTTTTACAATATAAGTTTCCAAAGATTGCCCGTGATTCGATATAATTTCAAACTGAATGAATTAAGAAAATTCTATCGTTTCCATGCTACATTTTCATTACTTTTTTTGTGGATTGGTAATAAATACACATAAATAAATTAATGAAATGTATATGAATAAATTATGTTCGGATTTGTTAAACAACTTTGAACAAAACAATATCAAAAGAAATAATTCCTTTTTTTCTATAACCAAAATACATCGAATGGGACATCCAAGATTAGATACGTTTAGAATTGTCTTGAGTTTCGTTTTATTTTCTTCTTCATTTTTATTTCCCGTGATGAAATTGTTTAAATCACAGAGTCCGATAAATTACAGAAAAGAATATTCAAAAGTAGTCTAGTCAAGAACTTTGCCTTGTCTGTTTGTCAGACCGTAACTGTAAGACAAAACTGCATTTTCTTAAACCACCCAGAACCACCTACTCTAAAGGCATTACATTCACCCATCATGACGGATCCGCCTTTATTTCTTTGAATGAGAAATAGCGAAGTAGAGTCCATCTAGCGGTAACAATTAATGCTTTTTCAAGCAAGTTTACATTAGTTTTTACAGAAAATTCAAAGCAATTTAAAAAATATGGCACGGCGAATAAATAGATCTGAAGCTAATGAACAATATGGTGTAAAGACCTTGTCTATTCGGTTGAAATAGTAGCTTCAGCTTAGTCGCGAAATTCCTTATTTTAAAAAAAAATATTTTTCTTTAAAAAAAAGAGTTAAGCAAATTAAAAAAAAGTAATGCGGTGAATTTATAAAGTTAAATCTCAGCTATCGAATAATACCAAAATTTTTACCTTTCGTTGAAACTTGAAGACGGTACGCGATCTATTTAAAATCGGCCAAAAACATGGATGGTAAGCATAAACCTTAAAGCAAAAGCAAATGGAAAGGTTCCGGTTGCGTTTTTGGATTCACCGTATGTATTTCTTCTTGAATTAAAAATTTTAACTTGAGCAGAAAAAAGTTTAATTATGTTCCTCACTGTTATCTGTAGCAGAGAAATTACAAGCTTTTAATTGCTATACTTTTCAACGATAAATAAGCAAGTAAATAAGTGTAAATGGAACTATGCTTATTTTATTTTACTTTTAGAATGGAAACAATTTTCCGGTTGGCAGAACTCACTCAGCCAGTTCTGTACCCAACTTTTGTTGCTTGGTGATATTGATTGATGAACAAAGATATGGCAGTTGCTATCTTTTTTTAAGCAGTTTGAGGTTCATAACGAATGGTCGAAAAATTACGCTATGCTTTGCTTGACTTGATAACGTTTACTCTATGTTGGGATTTGGCAACATGCTTGACAGTCTTCCCACCACATACAGCATATATTTTGTTAGAATTCCAGTCCTTGAATGCAATACTACTTCTGCCGCTACTGAAAGTTAATTACAGCATTAATCCGTTTGGGACAGCACTACTGCACACACTCCTTCCCCTCAATCAAGGCTTCACTCTTTACTCACTCCCTGTTTCTGTGATGTTTCTATTTCCTTTAAATCTTTCTTATGATCTTGTCCTATCCTTTTTGAGGACGTCCTCCTTTTCGTTTAACCCCAGAAGAAGGATTACCAAAAAGTAGAATTTTCGGCAATCTATACTGTACAAAATATAACCCAACCCTCTTAACCTTTACTTCATTTTAGTTCAAGAAAGTCAGATTGAACGAAATTTTTAGTATAGCTCACTGTTCTATGTTGCGGTCAATCTAGACTACTCCTCGGGAAAACATCTAGCATATTGTCCTAAACAGCGTTTATGTTTCAGGGCCACTTTTAATACCAGTGTCATAACTTTGGTTTATAGTATCCTAATCTTAGTTTGAAGACATCTATTCCTATCCTCACATTTTATTTTTATTTTTTTCAAACTCCTTTAAACCCTCTGTGCCTTGGCTGTTCAATTTTTTGCATCTTTAACGCATCCGCCATCCTCATTAATAATGTTACCTAGGCAAGTGAGCTTATCCCCCCCCTCCCCCCTAAACTCTCAAAACTTACAGTTTCCCTCATTTTACTGACATTTTGTTCAGGACACTTAGATCATCCACATAACCTAAGTCAATGAGATTTTCACCTTCCTTTTTGATATCATGCTCTTTCATAGCCTTTGCTGTATTCCTTTTAACAAAAATCGATCAAAATTATCCATATAAATGGGGACAAAATAAAACCCTATTTATACTTTTGGCTCCAAACCGAGCAAACTGCTAAACTCGCTTCATAATTTTATCCCATCAACGTTATCCTCATACTTAGCACTATCCTTTAATGTACTTACCTGATAGATAATACAAGATACGACATTCACTAAAGCCCTTCTGTTAGCTGAATTGCGTTCCTATTTTTAATCTATAAGGCTCAGAACTGAATTTGTCAGATTATTCAAATAAGTCCCTTTTTTATCTAAAAAAAAATGTACAAAACCGGCAACATGCCAAAATGCTGTTTTCTTTTCGTTATAATACTTGATACACAACGAGAAGGAAAAAAAGTAACTAATATGTTCAGTCTATACAGCATTAAATTCACACAAGTTATAACACTATATGGCATAATTGCACTCACACTTCTAAATTTTAGCACTATAGAAAAGCAGGAACGACATTTTGTTTCTTATCTCGCATGTTCCCGGACAGTTCAATATAGTTTGGGAACAGGTGCTGCTGCTTGGTGAGGGAGTCTAGATCTGAGAGGGTGATTAAAAAGGGAAGGGTTTTTTTCGTGAATAAGGTGGCTCGAAAGGAGTTAGTCTGAAGTTCTAGCAGAGATTCTGACGGTTGTCAGATAATTTTTCAAAATTAGTATCCCTGAGCAACCCCTGATTAGGAACCTTAGGCTCCAAAGGTGCAATCACTAAGGCCCTAAACTGAGTCATTTACAACGAGTCCGATCCCAGAATGTCATAACAAACTGTCATACCTTGTAACAATGCTCTAAGGAGGAGTGATGGATAAAATTTTGTAGATACGGGGTGGTGCAGGCAAGAGAAGGGAGAGGCATTTGGGAATTCTGGCGCTTCCCATTATTGATTTTAGGATGAATTCTGTACTGGCTCATCTACATGTTAATTAATCTGTGTTGTTAGCTGGTTTATCTTAATTATATTGTTTCATAATCCAGTAATTTTTTTTCCGAGTGTGTATATAGAAAATAGGTTTAAATATTCATTGTAGTATGTATTTATTCGAAAATTTTAAAAGATATTCAATATTTAATGCTGACACGTCTATCCCCTATATTTCACTGTTTTAGTGTTCATAATACCTGCGTTAGTTACCTGCGTTTTTCATTTAAGTCTTCTGATTTTGTGTTGCTTGTTGACCCTCATTATTCATCGGAACTCTTTTCAAAAGTAAGGTTCTGGAGACGTCTGGCTTAATCTTTAATCTTTGAGGTTTATTCTGGAGTTGTAATTCTTAGTGCAGGCAGGGTCGGAGTTGAAATTTGAAACACAAATGAAGTTGTTGTTGGGATTCCGCTTGTTATCTTTTTTCCTTAATTTTTTTTTTTTGGCTCAGAATAACCACAATTAAGGTAAAGAGATCTGGAAGAATAAAACAAGCTAGGTTAACTCGAGATACAAATAGGGAAAACATTAATTAATGAAGCAGAAGTGATCCGTAAAAGAAAAAAGAATAGAAACTTAAGTTCATTCTTATTCGTTTTAATTATATTTTCTTTAAAATGCTATTAATTTGTAGCTACAATGCATATCATTACAAAGTAATCTGTATTATAAAGACGTTGCGTAAAATCAGGACAAAGTTTGCAGCAAAACGTACTCCTGATTGTTAATGCTTTGAAATTCAAAAGAACGGAATAGGGTTTTTATGGTTGTGATGGCGGTGTGTCTCGTAGCAAAAAATGTAGTGTGCTACATTTAGTTGGCTGGCTCTATGTTAGGAATTCATACTGATAACACATAGTTTTGAGGACTGCACTTGCTGTCACAACGTCTTTTAGGGATTGAAGTCACGGTTGGACGTTAAAAAAAAATATGAGTTGGTGTAGTGTCCGATTGCACGAGAACTGACAATTTTCAAACAACACCCGGAGGCTTATTTGACAGTTCATCTGAGTATATAAGTTAGTTGATAGTGACATTTGAGTGTAAGAGGAGATACTCTATATTTTTAAGAAATAGTGAACTTTTCGTTAAAGTTCAACAAATGATTAGAGTTTTAAGGTTTACCAAATTGCCTGCGCTGTTTTTCAGATTGTCAAAAACCTGGTTTCAGGTTTCCATGGAGTGACGTCGCTTGGACAGTGTCCCAAATTTGCTTCGCCTGACAAAATTATCCAGGATTTTGGTTTTGCCCTATCAGGATAAGAAAATTATAATTGTAGAGTCAAGTAAGATTTCTGCTAAAAATGTGGATAATGATGTTTAGAATTCGTCATTTCGCTCATTTTGTTCATTCATTAAAGAAAATTAAAGTCTAGTAATTAAATGTCTAAAATTATAAAGTATAAGGAAAATTAAAGATAGGCTGAAAATTAGATCGATTTTATATTTTTAGCTCCCATCTGGTACAAGACAATCTGACGATTTTGATAAAGTTCGCCCAGAATTTGCAAAGAAGGTGTTAACGGATGTAAGAATTTTAAAGGGGAAACAGGATTCAGTAGATAAGCGTCTAGCTGGCATGAAAAGAGAAAACGAAGTCCTCTGGAGAGAAGTGGCATCTCTCAGGCAAAAACATTTCAAGCAACAACAAATTGTAAACAAGGTGAGTTTTGTCTCAGAAATTCTGTCCTAGAACAGAAACTTTGACTGCAGGTCGACTTAGAATTTAGAGCAATAAAACAATAATCTAAAGCATAAGTATAGGGGTGCACAATGTAAAATCCATCTTTTTGTGAGTATGTGAATTGTGAAGCTTGCAAGGGGAGATATAAAGCTGTACAGAATAGAGCAAGAATTATTTCATTGAATCCGTGTGATATGATATGGTAAAATAATTAGCTATTTCAACTAACAAACAGTTTTGTAATTTTTCGGGACCCTAAGAAATTAACAACTAATTGCTGCTAGATGGATTCCGACCACGAAATGTAATTTGCATTTGAAATAATATCCCAAGTTGGATTCAGACTTTCAAGCAATTTTCGTAAAGTGAACCAACTTAAAACTCAACATCACAATCTGGGAATACTGTGATCATAGCCATTCTATTCTTAGGTGAGTAAAGGTTGCAGTTTAAAGCCCACTAATCATGTGAGCTCCAGGCATGCTAGCAAGAAGGGGACCACTGTGGTTTTACTCCTCGAAAACATCATTATGTTTCCGATTTATTCAGTAAAGTTTGTGATATCAGAGTTGATGCTTTAGCAATTTCAAGTTAACCATGATTCTGGTACTCTCGTGACTGTGGAGTCCTCTGCAGCCAAGACTCAAAACAAATCCAATCATTAAACAACTTGGTGATAGTAGGATGAATCTAGGAACATTATGGTCAACTACACTGTACATGTTCATCATTTGATAATATTGAAGGCTAATGGATTCACCGCTATTTGATTTAACACATCTGTTTTTGATTGAGGGGAAAGCACAAAATAGTTCATAAAATACTCAGAATGAAAATTTGGTGGGAAACGCGGCGAATTAATACTAACAACTTATTTGAATAAGGGAGAGTCCATTCGTAGTCCTGGTACTTTGATTACTGTATAGAAGCTAGGATGTTTCTTTGGAAGTGGAAAGATTCTGAAAAAACAAACTATGACCAAAATGCAATGATTCTTCAGTATTTGCTTCATAACTACTTATTAGAGTAGGCTAAATGTTTTTTTTTCCGTTTATGCTTGTAAGATTCTATCGGAATAAATTCACCTCTAGGTCACATTAGTTATTTTTAATCGCTTCTTGCCGGTTAGTGGTCTTGCTACTTTGGGGGTTAACCTGGTATTGAATGTGATTTTTTGTTGTCTTATAAGCTTGGCAATGTAGAAGTGAAGATATGCCTGAATTCAAATGGCAGTGCTTGAAGGAGACTGAAAATGAACTTTTATTCCTCGGGAGGGTTAACAGTGACTGATTCAAGGTAGGTGGGTCACAGCCCCCTTCCCTCTCTTGACTCAGATGCTGTTTACTTTTGTGCAGTTTTCACTTGCATTTACTCAAATATGATGAACGAAGAAAAAAGGCAAAAGGCGAATCAAAATTCTAAGAGCAATAGTAACCAAAACTCTAAAAATATAATGTTTTGTAACCATATAATTAAAAAGAATCTGTTTTCATTTATGTTTTAAGAAGTAAATTAAATTTTCCATTTTTTTTTTTATAGAAGACGCCCTAATTTCCAGAAAAGGAGAATTAAAAAGCATTGTACAAAAAATTTGGTTGATAGAAGTTTCATGATTACATACTTGAATTCAGAGTAATAATTTGCAATGGTAAGTTTGATCTTTAAGTAAGTGAAGCTGCATTTTTTTCTTCAAAAGAGAAGGGACTTATCCAGTCAATATTTCATTGGGGACTTGTGCAATTATTAACGATGTCATTGTTGTGTTTAATTTACCCTGAAAGTTGGTAGTTTATGTGAAAATTTTGCTGTCTTTCAGTTAATACAATTTCTCGTTACCCTGGTCCAAAGAAAGGATATATCAACAAAAAGACGGTATCCACTTGCTATACAGGAATCAGAGAAAGATGATCTCTTTGCTCCATCTGGAAGTAAGCAAAGGCGGAAATTCAAGGATAAAGGACCCATAATACACGATTTGACGAATGATATGATTCAAGGTGAGGTCTACACTTAAAATAAAGAAGTTTCCGCATTCTTAGGTTGAGCGTCGCAATAGGGCAGAATTTGTTAGCTTAAACTTCTCAAGAGCCATAAAGTGGCCGAATATACAATTTGGCAAAGGAATATCAGCTTAAAAATTAAATGTTAAGTCAATGAAGATTAACAAAACGCAAATAAGATATCACAAATTTAAAAATCAAACCTATTAAAACCAAGTCACTAGACATTAAAATAAAAAATGTCAACTTAATGTTGAAGAAATCCAACAAAGCTAAAACAATGGGCGAGTCAAAACTAATCAATAAAGAAGTAAGAAAGAACCAACTGTAAGCACGAAGAAAGGTTCACCATGAAGACTATTATGCAGACTCGCTTACGAAAAAATAAACTTAATTTTTATCTTATTTTTGGACGTTTAGGTTTGGCTACCGGTATGGGCATATTTCTTCATTACAAGGAAGCCTTTGGAGATTCTGAAAGTTTTCTACCATTCCAATCTGTATCCTCATGTAAAAATGATACAATACCTCGTTTCGACATGGTTTATCACTAGCAGTCAAGCTGTTTTAAGTAACTAAAATGGACGCAGCCCCGAAAATCCCATCAGTATAAATTCTGACTGCAATGTAGCAAGATTCTTTTTTTTTATTATGGTTATTATAGTGTTTAGTTCAGGAGAGGACTTACGTTCAATTGGTACTGAAATCACCGTTTTCCGTATTAGTGGTGTATATTTTCCAATTTTACAAAATATTAGACCTTTTTTTACATTTTTGGCTTTCTAGGCGAAGCTGAAGCCTTGTACCCTCCCCAGTGCGTATCCTTGGGCAACATGTTGCGATAAATATAACAGTTAATGATTTTGGCTTATTTCACAGATGCAGAATGTAAGAAATAAAATTAAATAATTAACTTTTATTTCAGTTTTCAAGCAGGAATAAAGCTCGATGTTAGAAAATATATAACTTAGCCTATTTGCTAACCAAAGTCTAAATAGAAGTATCTCATATGTGTTTCGCAAGCGAAAGAATAAAGAAGAAATCTCCAGACGAAAGGATAAATCCTCTCCCTAATTGATATAAAGGAAAATACACTTCTTAAGGCTTCATTCCCCCTGAGGGGTTCTGTGCGTGTGTTGGAGGCAAGGAGGAGGGGGATGAAGCCTTAAGATGTGTCTTTTGCTTTATATCAATAGGGGAGAGGATTTATTTTTTTTCAAAACTAAAAGATCTTTTTTCAAAAGAGCCATAGTGAGCTAATAAGAGATTGTAGCGGAATTATATGGCCAAGCAAGAAATTTTTGGCCACGGGTGATGTGTATGATATCCGAAGACGGGATTGGAAGTGGTGAACCAAAGCTGACCGTGTGATCTTGTTGCTCAATAGGAAAACCAAGGTGCATGAGTAACTCGCCCGGTTTAGTCACGGTATCACTAATGTTGGCACTAAGGCTATTGGGTAACTTATTTTTTGGTCCGATGTAAGAAGGATTTCAGTCTTAGATTCAATAAATAAAAATACGGTCGCAGTATAGGCCTCCACAAGTGATTCATAGTTTTACTGTAATATATATATCGAGCGTGATTCATGAAGAATATCATAAGTGAAGTTTAGCAGCGATAAGTTGATCCCAGAAACAGGGGGGTGATGGTTTTTTATTGCTCCTTGTGGTTCAGTGATAGCATTTTTGGACAGCATTGGCGAGGTTTTTCCACTTTGGCGCGCATATGGAGCGTTTTTTTGGAAGGACGCAAGCTGGAAGGAAAAGGGACGAGGACAACAGCCAGGAGTTTACGTTACTTATTGCACACAGGCAGTAAAATATACGCAAATCTACGGATAACTTTAATTTTGGCATCTTTTTGTCAGTTTTTTAGTTTTGCTTTTGTTTTCTTTTTCTAGCTTTTATTTATTGACCCCAGAGTTCGAATTCGGTCCTTTATGGCCTATAATAAAACAAATTGAAATAAGTATTTTATCTTCTATCTTAGTGCTTTCGTGGGCCTTAAGCATAATGTGCTCATGAATGGTAGAATGAAAGGCTCTTTGGACACCGAGGGCTCCTCGGACGGGAAGATTGTCGCTCTTGTCCGCATCAAGAAGCTAATTTGCAGTGATGCTGAGAACATGTTCACGTCCTGAATGCCTTTTGAACCCAAACAGGTCGTCTGGAGTAGTGGACCCGAGTGTAATTTCGTCGATAAGAATATGTGGTTCAAACGGCTCGCAAAAAGCAGTTGACATAGTGATCGGACACGATGAGGAACATTGGTCAGCTGGTTCACCTTTTTTGCAATGGGGCGTACTAATCCAACATCGAAGGTTTCAGCTATTATACTGGAATTGAAAATTATCTGAAATAGCAGCGATAGGTACTGGAAACGTTTGCTGGCAAAGTTAGATGGATGCCAAATACACCGTCGAAGTCGTTAGTTTTTTTTTTGTTTTTTTTCTTGAGCTTGATACACAAGCGCATGATTGACAATATAGCCAATATCTTTTACTGCCAATTGTAGCTCAACGTCGAGAGCTTGGAGGAAGGAGTGTTCAAGATACAAACTAAGGGTTGCAAACTGGTCTTTTAAACAGTCGCGCCAATCGTTTTCTGGAATGTAAGGAGGGCCACTTGAGCAGTTGATTTCAACGCTATTTGTAGAAATTGCGTTAAAAAGTCTGTTTTTCAAATAAAGCTTTTGAGTTAAATTGTATATTTAGTTTTCAATAAAGCTCAAACAACTTTTTGACTTCGAAGGTTTAAGGGATTTAGGGTCGGTGGGCATTACTGCACACATTTTTGGACATTAATACTATATTTAAGTTCGATTTAATTGTTCATTTAGTTTATACTCGTTTTAGGTTTCATTTCCTTTTTTAGTATCGCTATTCGTTTTAAGTTTTATATCTTACACGCGCTAATTTATGCTCTTTCAGGTTTTAAATTTCACTCTTCATTTTTATGTTTTACTTCTTTTCGTTTTTTGTTTTCTTTTTAAGCCTTTGTTTAGAATGTATGACGAATTACAGATTTTATTATGATATTTTCTTTTAGAAGCATCTAAGCTGTCTAGCGCTGAATCTCCTGAGAATCCTGCACAAATACCTATTAGTCTTGACTCTGCTGATCAAGATGAAGTTACTCTTGAGCCGTATTGTGTAGTTGAGCCTGTATTGACGGATGAACAAGAGAACTGTGCTGCTGCAACTGGAGATTATGCTATTACGATTGGGTTAGTTTTCCCTCGGAAATTCTTGAAAAACTATCTATAAATTGTGAGATTGAGTTTGAAAACGTTAAATTTCTGTTTGTAATTTTTCAATTTGTTGAACCAGATTTATTCACAAGGAAATGTGCTAATCAAAGATGATAAATTTGCCAAGTTTGTACGCTATGCTTTTTTTCATAAAACTGTGCTATGTTTAATGCTATATTTTACTGGTAATATTCGATAAAAATAATATTTTTTAATATGTTTCTCAAACTATAGTACCTTATTTTTCTTCTACTAATTCAAACAGATTTCTTTGCCTTCTGATCCATCAGATATATTTAGTAATACTTCATCCCAGACAAAACTTTTAAAGAAATGAGGATCCAGTAAAAAAAAAGTAAAAAACAAAACAAAGTATGTTTTAAAATTTCATGTTCTACCAGAATTTCACACAACTGAAACTAAGTACGACTTTCGTCGCATCTTCCAAGGGAAAATCCATCGTTTCTTGGGCAAGGCTAAGAATAAATTATCCATTTGTAAAAAGAGATTTTAAAGTTTTCACGATTTCATTCTTAATTTTAAATATTGTACTTTCTCTTCTTTTTCTTTGGTTTTTTCTTTAAACTTTTCATTCAAATCTTATTAATTCTCTGATTTTATGATGTCAATCAGCAGGACTCATGGAATTTCTTTGCTAGATGACCAGGGCAATAGTATTTGTTTGTAGACAATTAATTATCAAATGTAATATTTCAATTTCAACAATTTCGAACAGGTTTCACTCCATTAGGCTTTTGGAGTAAAGGGTTACCTTTTGAGTGTCGTAGGAATTGCACAGTTTTGGCTGAACTTCTTTTTGCTGTCGAGAGTAAAGGCTGCAGTCGAAGAGGTAGTGATCAATGGCCTCATTGGTGAATTTGTGCACTAAGTACAATGTGGAAGAGAGAATGGACTGAATCCCGGTTTGAGAAGGCTGGAAAACAGGTTTGTTGGCATTGGCCCAGAGCCTATAGTAAATGTGGGACTGGGTTTTAAAGTAATATGCCATTGCCTAGGAAGGATTTTATTAAATGAAAACTCTGACAAACGAGAAATGTATCTGTGACTGATAAATCTTCAACTGGGAAAGTCTTGCAGCTTTTGCAATCTCGTCAGCTTGATAGTACAAACGAAGCCCTTGTGGCTTGGGATACAGTGGAGATCCGTTGGGATCCCCTGGAAAGCGAGTTTAGTTGTTATGTATAAATCATGATAAACATCAGTGTTTGCTTGGCTTGAGAGGCCAGATGTGAGTAGGTTGTGATGGGATTCGGTTTCAGAGCAGGTGATGATATTTTGAGCTTTAGAAAAAGATATTAGAGGCATATTAATAGCAGTAATCTCAGCATACATTTCATACAAATTATTACATAGTTTTTACCGCAGCTATGCCTAAGGCGAAGAAAAATGCACGAGGTGCAACCGCTTTTCTGATTTTTGGATATTCGACCAAAAACCATTATTTTGGACCAAAAATCAGAACAAATTCCGACTTTAGCAAAAGTCGGAATTTATTCTTTATAAGTTTGAGCACATATTTGGACAAACCTCCTTTTTTGTATATTGTAAAGAAATAAACTCTTATGTGACTAAAGTGAAATGCAAATAGATCAGGGGAAATTTGCAGGTTCCAGGGGTGTCAATTCACCAAAATAGGGGGGGATCTATTTTTTTAGATCCTGGGGGTGCAATTTTGTCGCTTTTTTATTTGTTTTTCAATGAAGATACCCAAAAAAGACATTTTTTAATGAAACGTCCAAAAATATTATTAATTACTTTCAAAATATTGGTGGAGGTAAAACCATCTAAGGGGGGGGGGGTGGTTCAATTGACGTGCCAGGCAGCTAGATGGTTAAAAGCAGGTGGGTGTATAAATAAATTATATAGCGCAATGGTTGCCAAGCCAAAAGGGTCTGAAAAACCTTACAAAATAGGAAAATAATGCTTGTTTTGTTTATATCACATAGTCGATTTTTTCTTTAAGCATAAACTTTGCTATATTGAAATAAATAACAATTACCTTAAACTGGAGGGGGGCTCACATCCCCAATTAACTCCTCACTTGCAACGCTGAAATGGCTTTTGTGCTTTACTGGAAACAACGCATTTTTGGTGTTCTCGTTGAGAACATGAAAAAGCGCAACCAACCGCTTCAGTGCTACGAAGGAGGAGCAAGCACTCCTGTTCAGTGTAACGTTTGCTCGTTTTAACTCTTAGCGTCGCTTTTTATTTGAATAAAATAACGTTTTTAAATTTAATTTTAATTTTTTTTTTTTAATTCAATAAGATTTTTGTTTTATTTTGCTTCCTTCATAACAAAAGAGGGGGCCAACATTTTACTTTCAAAACTAAATTGTCATTTTTAATTTTCTGGGCACAAGTAAGTATCTCAAGTTATTTTTATATGGTGTTTATACCTCTTATGTGTTTATACAACTTATAACCTCTTATGTACTAGGAATCTTCAGAGAATATTTTCACCGTAACATGGCAGTTCAGTGCCCACTGAGACAGATTTCCTATATGAAACATAGTCATAAAATATATTGTACCAAAATGAAGAGGCTATATATGCTGAGCTCGTTCTAACTCGGAACTATGACTCTCTTGCATATTTGAGTCTCCCGCCATTGTTTACTTATAAGTTAGACCTTTTTTCTCCTTTTTATTCTTATTTTATTTTCTTGTTTGTTTTTTTTTTCAATTGATCTCGTATGTAAGTTAATTTTTGAAATGAATATCAGGGCTCAAGTCCAGTCCTCTAAGTTAATAATTACCAGGGGAAATGTGTTTTTTTATATAAGACAGTTGAAATTTTGTCTTCTTGTGAATATACTTGAAACGTCGTCGAACTACCCCCAGAGTAATTCTAACAGATCTTTGGGATCAAAACCTAGTTATATATCTGAAAATCAGTATAGCTGATTTGTTTTAAATTATTTAGAGTCTGATTTTTAATATTACATTTTAGCTATCAAATTGGCGATGACCCTGTAGAAATAGTAAGCGAAAGACCAGTATCAGCCCATTCATCAGCAGGGAGTAACCCCAATAGCTCTTCTGTGGAGCTAATGACAGTAAATCCGAAAACATTGACAAAACCAACTGATGTGGTAAATGACGAAGAAAGTGGGGTATTCTCTGATGAGTCACTCATAATACCTACTTTACAAGAGCCAGTATCCCTTCTTCAAGGCAAATTTTCAGGAAAGCATCAAAAGATTGACGACAAAACCGTTGCTATTGCCTCGGACTCACTGCCTATGAACAGGTTAGAACCTTGGTAAGAGTAAAGAAGCTATCTATTTCTAGCCTTCTTTTTTGGGTCATTAGTAATGATGAAAATCGCTTTCGTTTTACGTCTTTTTTAAATTGAAATACGGGATGGCATCAGCTGCTTGATCATACTTATCTTGGCAAGTAAGGTATTTTGACACGATTTGTTGTTTTACAATAAATTTGAAAATTCTTATGAATGAAACTATCTTATACTCGAAGATAATGTATTCTTTTCTCTACTATTTTGAAAGCGTAGTAATCATATTCTTTTGTAAAAAACCAAATGCCTCATGTTGCACTGAAGAATTTTATAAAAAAGCAAATACAAGGCTTTTAAGATTTTTTTACAGCAGTTTTTTGTTAGATAATCTGATATACAATTAATTTAATAAAATTTTGTTGTAATTTTGTATACAATATAACTTGACATTTAATTTTTTTAGATAAGGAGAAAAATTCTGTAAAAATTTTACTCTGCGTAGCCAAATTCTGTGCCTTCATTTCGGTGTGTAGTACATTATGTTTTATATTATACTTACTATTGCTTTCAAGGTAGAGATATGAAAAAAAAAATCCTTTCCCAAAAATTTATGTTTGTTTCTCTTGCCTCCTATAAATGTATGATTATAAATATATGAATATATGATTAGGCCTCTACAAATTTTGCTAGTGGATAACGATTATCTTGAGCAGGGGTTTGTAAATGATGGCCCTTTGACTGGATGTGCTCTACGACGCCTTCTTAACCGACCCCTCAATAAATTTGAAATTTATCAATTCAATTCTTCTTGTACCATAAAAAACTATTGTTAGCCGTCAATAATGCTACAAAAGTAAGTCCTTTTTACGCTTGGTATTTTTGATTGGTAAAGTTATGTCAGTTTTACTAATGATGACTGTTTTTCCTGCTAAACCTTGGGAAGTGTTCAAGTCTTTCTTATAATCCATGATTTACTTTTAAATTTATAGAAACAGGCATGCAAAGATAGACCTGGAAAGTGCATTTCGTCTGCATAGTACAGGCATAATTCCTGGTAGATAGCTCAGTTTTATTTCGCTAGTTGGCTGTCTACTTAGGATGTAGATGGGATTGTCAAAAAATGTGCTCATAAAACAATGTGTTTCAGGGTGCAAAAAAAAATTGTGCATGTATGCATATATTTCAACACAAAAGCCACATGGGCCATGGTTCACGGAATAAAAGACCAAGAAGAAAAAAATTAACACTGACAAAACTAGATCTAGAATCATCATTACAAAAAATAAAACAACAAACAAAATACCTTTACCATTTACTCCAGAAGTTCACTTTATGTCTCATACCGGTCTGCATAAACTTACCAACATTTCTTATGTCAATGTGGTAATGAAACCCCCAGGGTCTTTACTCTTCAGTTTCTCCCACTTGTATCTATACCAAATTATTCCGGTCTTAAATCTCGTAAAACAAAACGCGAACAAAAATAGTATTGGATTGTCTGGGTTACCATACATGGGCACGAATATGGACCATTTTATATCCTAAAATTCGCGGCATATTTTCTTCTTGACCTAAGTGGTGTGAAATCTCCACTGGTTGCCATCATCCAAAACAAATCCAATTAGGTAGACACACTTTAAGAAATAATCACCCCCCCCAAGCTTCCTTTATTGTGCATCTGTTGCCTACCAACCCCCGCCCCCTATCTTTGGACCCACCTAATCTGTTAATCTGGTCTGTGTACATTTGTGTTTTCTGTGTTGTTGCCTATTAATCTTTTCCTTTTCTTACATCCGCTGTATGCTCAATAAGTTTAGAAAACCAATCTCATCCTGTAGCTTAAAAATGAAAAGTACAAAAAATATTGCGAATCATTTAGAATTTTAAGTTTCTGATCAAATGTTTTTTGCATTACTAGCAGGAATGATTTGGACAATCATTTAGAAAACTTCGATGTTGAATTGGAAGGTCTGAAGGATTTGATGACATTGCAAAATGGAGGAACTTTCGATGTGTCCTCCTTGCTTTCGGTAAGTGGAACTTTTATAAAATAGCAGAGTTTGCCCTAACATAGTATAAGTATCCAAAAGCCTGTCGGATGTCAGGCATAATAAAAACTGTATCGATGCTTTTCTCTGAGAAATGGAAAAAAAATTTGTCCCGTTCCTCCAAACACAGAATTCGAAGTCTTTTTATTCCCCCTTCTCCCAAAATATACTTTTTTCCGGAAGTTTCAACTCGGTCCCCTAGTCGTATGACTCAACAGGGTTTACTTACCAAACCGGGCATAAAGTTTGTCACCTTTTAATTAGTAATTGGTTGGGTGTTACGGGCACTTACTAGTTAGATAAAGTAATAGATGTTATTTATAAATCATGAGCTATACAGAAAACAGTAATTATTCAGCCGTCATAGAGGACGTAATCTGTGGTCATGAAGCAATGTTTAACTACTTTATAATACAGAACTTCACTAGATTCACTAGATATTAGGGAGGATACCCAAATTTTACAAGAACAAAATAATTCTTAAGTTGTCCATGATGGTGAAAACCATCTTCCTTAAGATTTATACACCCTGTGAAACATGCGGTTGTAGCTGCAGTTTGTAGCTGCAGCTGTAGTTTGTGCCTAGAGGATGTTCTTGGATTTATTAGTTTCAGATCTATCCATTCAATGAGTCAGAATTGTGTTATCACTTAGACTTTTTTTTAGAGAGAATTATCAAAAAAGAAAAATTTTTCCTACTTTCATTTTTTTATGCTTCCAACATATTTTTTAATAAAAAAAGCAAAGGAAATTTCAAAAACGTAGTTTGATAAATGAAGAAAGCTGAATCTCAGTTATCGAATAATAGCAAAACTACCATAACGAACATGGAGCTCATGTTTCTTTTTCTTGAAGATCGCCTGCGCAAGTCTTCAATTTATTTTCGATCTGCCCGATGTTTTCGAGAATTTTAAATCTATCAGATCAAACCAACGGCCATCTATGTTTACTTAAGTGACAGGAAGCCGGAAAACTGGGAACGAGTTTGAGTGATCTATAGAAATTAATTGACATACAGTTTATGCCATGATACCTTCTTGAGATGCGTAGATCTTTAATCTGCCCCATAGTCGAAAATGCGTGACAAAATGGAGAATTTTCGTTTTGAATTATGTAGTGGTTGTAAGGGGTTTCAAAGAAAATTGTTTGAAATTCAGACATCTTTATTTTGTAATATATGTATTGATCTCAAATAAGTCCAAAAAGTATTTACGTGAACTATAGGACATTATCTGAAATGCTTTTCCAACATCGTGAAACTGTTGATTCAAGCTCAACTGTACATCCAAAGCTTCTCGTAGCACAACTCCTTCTGTCAATCAATTTCCAAAGCCCATACGTAGATAGTAGTGTAATATTTCTGGGTGGGGACAAGTGCAGTGACCACCAATAATAAATGGAATATTTTAGAGTCTAAAAGCACACATTGGAAAATACACAAGCGAGTGACTGCAAAAGGTTGTATTTTACCAGGATTAATTAAAAAAACTTTTTCCACAAAATAAGTTTTTCAAAGAAAAGTAAAGAACCCCATTAAACAAAAAATGAGCCAAAATAAAATCAGATAATCTAACAAGCGTGAAACTACCACAAATCAGCATCGATAAATAAATGAAACCCAAAACAAACAGAAATTACAATAAATAACCAAGTCAAACTCAAAACGAGCAGAAATTAACATAAGTTTGGCGCAAAACCAAAATGCCCTCCCAAGGCCAGAACCTAATTTGCACTTTACTGAAAAAAATACAAATGAATGTGCATTGTCAACTTAATATACATATACTGGTATTTAGTAATCAAAATGTTAATATTATTTGGTTTATTAAAGTTATAAAAGAAAAACATTTATATTTTTTTCAGTAAAATGCAAATTATGTTCTGGCCTTGGGAAGGCACAGGGGGTTTTGAGCTAAACTTATGTTAATTTCTGCTCGTTTTGAGTTTGACTTGGTTATTTATTGTAATTTCTGTTGGTTTTGGGTTTCATTTATTTATCGATGCTGATTTGTGGTAGTTTCATGCTTGGTAGATTATTTGATTTTATTTTTGCTCATATTTTGTTTAATGGAGTTCTTTACTTTTCTTTGAAAAACTTATTCTGTAGAAAAAGTTTTTTTAATTAATTTCTGTTCGTTTTATATTAACATAGTCTTTTCAGGGAAAAAGAAAATAATACTTAAAATCTTTTCGTTTTTTTTAAGACTTTATAGTTTGGTCTGCTATTTGTATGCTGGAGAAAAATCTTCAGCAATTTTTAGCAACATACACCCTTTTAAAAATCTGGACACAAATAGTAGTGTTTAATTTAGTTTTATACCTCCTCTAGTTGACTTGAAATGGAAAACATGATACCATTCGCAAAAAAATCTGTTTACTTACTTTGATAGCTTCGATACACTTACGCTATTTTGATTTGGCTAAATTTTAAGAGCAGAAGTAGCCCCGAAAGTTTGGACATATTACCCTCAGTCGTTCTTGGGATACTGCTGAGATGCCTTATTGGGAACTAGCATTAACACAGTGCATTTTGATTTAATCTTGAGGCTACATTTATTTTTTAAATATAATGGGCAAATGGGAGGGGGGCGTGGGAGGGGAATTAGTTGCCCTCCAATCACTTTCGACTATTAAAAAGGGCATTAGCCCTTTCTATTTTCAATCGAATGAGCCGTTTTAGAAGTTCCTACGACAACTCCTTCGATACAAAGGGCCCTGGTCTAAACAACAACAAAAACAACAAAAAATCATACATTATACCCATATCGATCTTTACTATAAAAATGTCAAGTCTTCCAATCACTTCCTACTATTAAAAAGGGCACTAGGCTTTTTCGATTTCCAGTCGAATGAGCCCTTTAGAGTTTCCATGACAACATTTACTAAAAACACCTTATATGCCCCCAGGGCATTAATTACAACCCTAGCCCTAATGGCTGTTAGGGTGGTTGTCATGCTCTAAGACCTAATTTCCAGAACTTTCAACTACGTTTAACAAAATTGCTATCTCAAAATTTTTATTGGATGTGTTTGGGGAAATGGTGGGCGTGAGAGGGGTGTTAGTCGCGCTCCAATCACTTTCAACTATTAAAAAAGGCACTAGCCCTTTCAATTTCCTATCAAATGAGCTGTTTTGAAGTTTCAACGACAACGCTTTCAATAAAAGCCTTATATACCCCCAGGGCATAACTTACAACCTTTGCCCGGGGGATGGGGGGGGGGGGGTCATCCTCAAAGACCTAATTTCCAGAATTTTCTACTACGTTGAACAAAATGAGTATCTGAAAATTTTGATTCTATGTGTTCGGAGGAATGGTGGTCGTGAGAGGGGGGTTAGTTACCCTCCAATCACTTTTGACTATTAAAAAGGGCACTAGCCCTCTCAATTTCCGATTGATTGAGCTCCTTTTGAAGTTTTTACGACATCACTTTCTATAAAAACCTTATATGCCTCCAGGGCATAACTTACAACCTTTGCCTTGTGGGCTCTGGGGGGTTTGTCATCCTTAAATACATAATTTCCAGAACTTTTAACTAAGTCGAACAAAATGACTATCTCTAAACTTTGATTGAATATGTTTGGGGAAATGGTGGGCGTGAGAGGGGGGTTAATTTCTCTCCACTCACTTTCGACTATTAAAAAGGGCAATTTCAATTTCCAATCAAATGAGCCTTTTTTGAAATTTCCACAACAAATTTCTATATAAACCCTATATGCCCCCAGGGCATAACTTACAAACCTTGCACTGAGGGGCCTGAGGGGGTTATCATCCTAAAAGACCTAATTTCCATAACCTTCAAATACGTTTACCAAAATGGATATCTCAAAATTTTGATTGGATGTTTAAGAAAGTGTTGAGTGTCAGAGGGGGGTTAGTTGCCCTTCAATCACTGTTGACTATTAAAAAGGGCACTATCCCTTTCAATTTCCAATCGAATTAGCTCTTTTTGCAGTTTCTACAACAACACTTTCTATAAAAATCTTATATGCCCCCAGGGCATAACTTACAACCCTTGCCCTGACGGCTGTGGGGTGGGGGGGGGGGGTCGTCATCCTAAAAGGCCTAATTTCCAGAACTTAAAACTAAGTTGAATAAAATGGCTATCTCAAAATTTGATTGGATGTGTTTGGGGAAAAGGTGGGCGTGAGAGGGGAGGTAGTTGCCCTCCAATCACTTCGACCATTAAAAAGGGCACTAGCCCTTTGAATTTCCAATCGAATGAGCCTTATTTGAATTTTCTACGACAACACTTTCAATAAAAACCTTATACGACCCCAGGGCATAACTTACAACCCTTGCCCTGAGGGCTGTGGGGGAGTGTCCTCCTCAAAACATATGTGGCCACACAAGCCACTCCAGTTTCCAGTTGAATGAGCCCTTTTCGAAGTTTCTACGACAACTTCTTCGATAGGAAGTGCCCTGGTCTAAAGGAAAAAAACAATAAATAATATATTGTGCCAACATCGTTCTTATATGCCCCCAGGGTATAACTTAAAACCCTTGCCCTGAGGGCTGTGGGGGAGTGTCCTCCTCAAAAACATAATTTCTATCTGGAAATCAACTACGCTGGACAAAATGTCTATCTCAAAATTTTGACTGGATGTGTTTGGGCAAAAGGTGGGCGTGAGAGGGGAGGTAGTTGCCCTCCAATCACTTCGACCATTAAAAAGGGCACTAGCCCTTTGAATTTTCTACGACAACGCTTTCTATAAAAACCTTATACGATCCCAGGGCATAACTTACAACCCTTGCCCTGAGGGCTGTGGGGGAGTGTCCTCCTCAAAAACATATGTGGCCACACAAGCCACTCCAGTTTCCAGTTGAATGAGCCCTTTTCGAAGTTTCTACGACAACTTCTTCGATTGGAAGTGCCCTGGTCTAAAGGAAAAAAATAATAAATAATATATTGTGCCAACGTCGTTCTTATATGCCCTCAGGGTATAACTTAAAACCCTTGTCCTGAGGGTTGTGAGGGAGTGACCTCCCAAAAAATATAATTTCCAAATGGTAATCAATTACATTGATCGAAATTGCTGTCTTAAAATATTGATTGGATGAGTTTCTGAAAATGCTGGGTGTGGAAAAAATGCTAGTTGCCTTCCAATCACTTTCAACTATTAAAAAGGGCACAAGCCGCTCACATTTCCAATTGGATTAGCCCTTTTCGAAGTTTCTACGACAACTTCTTCGATACGAAGTGCCCTGGTCTAATGGAAAAAAAAATAAATAATACTTTGTGCCAACATCGTTCTTATATGCCCCCAGGGCATAACTTAAAACCCTTGCCCTGAGGGTTGTGGGGAAATCAACTACGCTGAACAACATGGCTATCTCAAAATTTTGATTGGATGTGTCTGGGGGAATGATGGTCAGGGGGGGGGGCTAGTTACCCTCCAATCACTTTCGACTATTAAAAAGAGCACTAGCCACTCCAATTTCCAATCGAATGAGCTCTCTTCGAAGTTTCTACGACAACTCCTTCGATACGAAGTGCCCTGGTATGAAAAAAAATAAAATAAATAAATAATACATTGTACCAACATCGTTCTTTACTTAGGCAGCGCGATTGCGCTGTCTGTGATTTAAATGGGGGTATTTCTCATTTCCGCTGTTAGTATATTTTTTAAATGTCTTCTTATCTTCTTGAAGAAGCCGGGGGGTTTTAATCCCCGGGCCTCTTCCTGGCGGCTCCCAGGAGAAAGTTACTATCTTCTGAAAGGGATACTTGTTTTTTTAACAGTTATCCTAAGAACTAATTAGACACCAGCTTAGAAAATAATAATAAATTTGTTGGTTTAAACAGCGGGAATAACTTCCCTAAGGAAGAATTTTCCCCGTTATATTTTAAGTCGGTTGAAGGAACCAAATTTGGTCCTTTGTTCCTTTTTTAAACTGTCATGCTACAATATATATAAGTTTTTAGATGATTTCTTAAATTTGAGATATTTTGTACCCTGACTCAGGAACTTAATGCTGACTCCTTACTTAAAATGTATGTTCCATGTGAAAGTTTGGTATGTTATTTTTCTGCTCTCCCAGGGCTTTAATGCATCAACTAAAAACGAATATTTTATTGTCACTCCATAGCTGAGATTTAGTTATATATATCTACCGGATTATATTTTGAAATTTATTGTACAGGGTTTTTTGGCTAAAATTTCGTCAAAAATAGGTTAAAAATCGTTGAAAAAAGGACGATTTTCGTAATTTTTTTTTTCATAACAAGTTTAGATCCTTCTCTAAGTGGTATCATAATTCTGGCTCGGTGAAGAGATAGATCTGAGACTTATTATTGCAATGATGTAAGTACTTTGTCCTTATGGTGCAATTTACAGTTGAAGGCTTGTTTTATAAGGAACATATATCTTAGGACATTGAAGTAGGACCTTAATAAGGTGAAGCATAAACTGAACAGCAAAGCAAATATCGTTATGTTATTTACATTCCATAATTCATCGTGAATTGTGATACTGACTTCGAATACTTTGTGATACTTTTTTGATACGATATATGTGTACTAATGCTATTTATGACGCGAAATACAAAATTGGCAACCATGCTGTGAAGGAAATTTTTTAATTAAATTATATTCTATTCATTTTAAGACATTGAGAGGAAATAGGAGTCCAGACTTGTCACAGTTAAGGATATGAATGGTTCTCTTATTAGCAACAAAGAGAGGGTTAAGAGAGCATTCAGAAACTAGCCACATGAATTTTGGTAATTTGGAAGTGAAGAAAGATTTATTTAGCAAGGAGAAGTTAGAGGCGGTAGTAAAAGACTAGAAAAATAATAAGGCTTCGAGTCTGATAGTATGGTAAACGAATTTTAGAAATAGGACTGCTGTGTAGTTAGGTAATAAGAGTGAATGAAGTAATTATAGACTCGGTCGCTTTATTTTGGTGGGAAGCAAGGGGCTTGGTATTGTGGCACTTATTGGACAAAATAGGCTATATATAAGGTCTTAAGTAAAGAGTAGTGTGGCTTTAGAAAATACAGACGGTTTGTTGATCAAATTCTTATGCTTACGTGAGTAATTGTGAGTATCTGAACTATGAAACCCCTTTTATCCTGGGTGTCATAGATTATTAATAGGTATTTGATTAAGCTGATAAAAAAGCCTTAGCACAAGTCCTATACTTGTATGGTATACGAGGTGAGTAGGTTAAGACAACTAATGCTGTTTATGAGAATAATATTATTGTTGTTGGAAAGGTTGCAAGTGAAGTTAGTAGTTGGCCGGTGTGGAATCAAAAATTCAGCAGAATTATTTCTTACCTCTTTTTTCTATGGATTATTTTGATCTCAAATTACACAGTTCTTGTACAATTACAACATCTCAAATTCAAATTACTCAAAGTACAAGCTCTACACAGAATGTAGTTTGATTCCATTATCGAAAAAGAGGCTTAGACTGTCGAGTCCCGTTTCATCAATGAAGGATGCTGGGGTCTTGCAAAAAGCCGGATTTATATGAATGGAACAGGAAGAGGACATTGGAAAAGATTTAAAGAAGGTTGGAACTTTAAGGGAAAGGGTAAAAAATGTTACTCTTATAAAATTGTTATGGGGGGGGGGTCAAGGTCCACCGCTGTGGATGACAATGAAAAGAGTATTATGGATGATGACTAAACACTACCCAGTTGTCAGCAGCTGTGGTAGTACTAGCTTACCAATTGTACCTCACCAAAGATCAAACGTCCGGAAAACGCAGTAGTTCAAAAAGGGTATTAAAAACTTTTTGGTTCATCATTCACCACTTAAAAGTATATTTTAAGCCGGCTTATTCCATCTACTATGAAATGAAAAGACATGAAGTAAGTGTGGAGTTTAAATAGAAATGCCTGAGCTCTAGCTCACTGTTAAATCCTTCTTTCATACCAAGATAATTAGCAAATTAAATATCCCACTAGATAGACTAGACAGGAAACTAGTAGAATTTACTAGTACAAGAAAATTCCGAGTTGACCAGGATAAGATATTTTAATTCCTTTTTGCATTTTCTACTCTTCAAACATTGGTTTTATTGTTGTCCATTTCATTATATTTAATCGTAATAATAATCTTTTTTGTATCTTTAAGCTAACTTTGTGAATGGTGCCAAAAAAAGCATTTGATTTGTAATTTTTACAGCTGTTTTCTTATCCCTGTTATTGAAATTTCCCGTAATAGAATTGATAACCATTTTTGGTTATTTGCATGACCATATCATCAGTTTTCTTTTATTTCATTTCAACCATCAAAAAAAGTGTTCCCATAAAAAGCTTACAAGTCTAATTTTTGTCTCCATTAAAACTGTGAAATGTGGGATTCGACCTTGGATGAGGCGTAACAATACCATAATTTTTTTTGTTAAGATATTGTCCAATATACATTCAAAACAAATGTATTTATTGACTATTCACTTTTGTAGCTATTTGACACTGATGATTCATTACACTCAGCTTTGCCAATGCCAATGCCATCTGCAAGTCAATCAAGTAACTCGAAAACCGGTAAGTATTGCCGAATAATATTCTAATTATACCTCAACTTAAATTTAACAGAGAAATATTAGTTGCTATTTTTCAGGCAGGGGAAGGTGGATGGAAAATGGATTATACCAACTAGCTGGTCATTTGCTCGCACTTCGTTTTCAATAATGAACATAATGTCTCATTTTTTCTGTAGATAGAATCCTTATACTCATCGAAATTGAGTCTATTGTCGATGCCATGTCAGTATTGTCATCTTTTGTTTTTACTAACCTTTTTTTAGCTTTTTTTAGTTAATTAAAAATTGAAATCTTTCTCTTAGCCTGCACGCAAGTTTACCTTCAAAGTGATTTAAAATTCCAATTCTAAAGCTTAGTTTAAAGCGAAGTACCGCTAGCCCTAAATGATACTGTTAGACTTGTAAAGGAAGGATTGCATTATTACTGTCGTATGATGAATTATTCTAAAAAAAAAATCACAACTCGCCCCATAAAGCTAAAACAAAAAGAAGATCGAGAAACTTCTATACTTCTATATTGACAAGAATGCTCTAAGAGTTATAGATATTGATGTCTAAGTATTGATAATGACGGCATTAGTAAAGTCGATGATACCTTATGAGCAGGTATATATTTATGTATTTTGACATCATCGTAAATGCCCCTATGATCAAGGATGGCTTGAACACTACTGGTAAAGTTCTAAATCTATTTAGATATGTGTATATTCAATGCAATTCTTTTTTTTTTGTCTGTTAATCATTGGGGGAAGGGGTGTGTCTTATAGTATTTTTCTGTGGAGGGGGAGGTGTCTTTTGGGCCAATTTTGGGGAGGATTCTTCTTTATGGGTAGGTATGGCTTGATCAGCATGCCTAAGACTCTAGCCAGGCATGCCTTTCCAAAAACTAACCTGACAAGTATGTGTCCAATAAGAGAGTCATTCATACTCCGGCCATTTACCCGTGCCCCAGCCATTTAAACATTTGCCTCTCAATTACTTGGACTATCTGTCTTGGCTTTTCTCTGTTTACAATTACCCAGCCCAGTCTTGATGCAACCTATGCAACCTATTGCCCAAAATACGTGATAACTTCAATTCAATATTGATAATGACGGCATTAGTAAAGTCGATGATACCTTATGAGCAGGTATATATTTATGTATTTTGACATCATCGCAAATGCCCCTATGATCAAGGATGGCTTGAACACTACTGGTAAAGTTCTAAATCTATTTAGATATGTGTATATTCAATGCAATTCTTTTTTTTTTTTTTGTCTGTTAATCATTGGGGGAAGGGATGTGTCTTATAGTATTTTTCTGTGGAGGGGGAGGTGTCTTTTGGGCCAATTTTGGGGAGGATTCTTCTTTATGGGTAGGTGTGATATCTATGCATCTATACATGCGAATGTCTCTTTCTATTGTCAAGGTTTTGTTAGACCGCATTGGTGAAGTTCAAAGATTGTCAGGTTTTTTTTTTGTTTCTGTTTTTTTTTTATTATTATTTATTTAATTATAAACTGTGTGCCTTAGACTGCTCAGATGAGAATTTCCACCTACTGACTTTACAGCCATGCCAGGTGTAAGAAGTAAGAATTTGTAATTGTTAGATACTATAGTACCAAATAATCATAATTGTTGACGCTCGTTATTATTATTGTTAATCATTCCCGTTACGTGAGTAGCCTAAAGCGCCTTCAGATTCGGATATCACTTTGTGATCAAGTAGTGCTGTCGATTCGAGTGACTATTTTAATGCATGTAATGATCGACAAAAAATTAGCAAATACAACTTTTCGATAAATTAACAAATACAAGGGGTGCTTTAGACACAAATTTGTCAAGTACACATGGAAAATGTTTATAAATTATCCAGAAATGTGTGCATTTGTATAAAGGAAGAGCAATGTAACTGTAAGT
Organism: Artemia sp. Qi Xiang Cuo; assembly: GCF_049724085.1. Taxonomy (NCBI): domain Eukaryota; kingdom Metazoa; phylum Arthropoda; class Branchiopoda; order Anostraca; family Artemiidae; genus Artemia; species Artemia sp. Qi Xiang Cuo. The sequence goes on from NC_142805.1 coordinate 35,607,579, forward strand.
TTGTTTGACTGTGAGGTTTCTATTGTTTGAATTGTTATTACCCTGATGTTTTGCTTTGGTTTCCTTTTTTTGGCTTAATTTATCTTTATTACAAAATAAAGATCACACATTACTAAACCTGTTTGTAATGAAGTATTAAAGTGGTTTCACATTGGCGAGTAAGCCTTTCACGCTGATTCGCTTAAATCCAGAAGAATGTTAGTGATAGGTCGATGTTTTGTTTTTTTAGTTGACCGATCAAAGACTGTTTAACCTTAAGTAGCTTACGGTACAGACTTGCAATGTGAGACCACTGTTACCAAGCACAGAAACTCAAATATTCCCTAAGAAATTTTCTACAGATTTTAAGCAAAGAACTTGAACAATATCTTTTCGTAATACAAAATCATTTTCTCTGTCCAAGTTCATACTCATCATACTCGAGATAATACAATTGCTGGGATACCATCCTTTTTCTACAGTTTCATTTATTGTTTTGTATTATTTTCAATTAATGGATGCTAAGAGAGATTTGGACGTTGATCGTGTTGCAGCTTTCCATTATTTGTATCAAATGTTGCGTGGCATAAAGAAAGTACACGTACATCACCTAATATCGTTACGAAGCAGGTCATTTAACAGCAAGTAACATTTAGTTGAAGGTTTTATTGTTTTGTTTTCTTTTTCTTTTTTTTTGTATCAAAAATGATTTAGGTTTGGTAGCCTGTTCAGTTTTATCTGTATACAATTTCGGTTATAATTGTTCAATTTCTGACTCTCAGATCTGAACTGAACAAAGTTAAGGTGGTTTGAGGGGTTCAGAAGTTGAATTGGTGATATCTTATTTTTATATTCTGTTAGGTTTTCGTGTAAAAGTCCTTGATTCACTCTTGAGCCGATCACTATTGAGCCGTATCGCTTGTTTTTTTTATTGTTTTTTTTTATTATGTATATGTTATTACGTATATGAGGGGGTTCTCCCCTTAGTCAATACCTCGCTCTTTACGCTAAAAGTTAAAAAAAAAATTAATTCACAAACCCCTGAATCACAAAGGCCGTTTGGTTAGAATAGATAGCTCTTTTTAAAGCACTAAAAAAACTGTAGCGTAAAGAGCGAGGTATTCACTTGGGGGAGAACCCCCTCATATACGTTATAATTTCTGTTCGTTTTAAGTTCTAATGTTGCTTCTTATTTTCAGTTGAAAAAAAAAACTTGTTTTTTTTTAATTTAATTTCTTATCGTTTTTTAAATAATGCTTGGAGATCCGGTGCCCCCTTCATAGAAATGTCCCCTACGCCAAAGAAACTACCTCCACGGAAAGATTCTCCCAAGTAACCCCCTTCATCCAGCCCATCCTCCAGAAAAAAAATCCTTCCTGAAAATGTCCGTATACTTCCCAATAACCAATAAATAATGCTGGCAAGTCCGGCGCCCCCTTCATGGCAATTTCCCTTCCCCCATGAAAACTTCCTTCATGGACAGATCCTCCAACATAACTTTTTTAATCCTCCAACATAACAATTTTTTAATTGCAGACTCACTAGGCTATTACGTCGAAATAAGGATCAATATCAAAAAGTGGTTTGCTACCTTTTTTTTCAGAATCCGGTTTGACCATTTATGTGACTACATACTTAACGTATTTTTGACATCAATATATCCTGAATTATTTATCCGCCGGTGGATTGATATGTTGAATTAAAGGAAAGTCAATTATCTCCTTTTTATTATTCTCTTTGTTTGATAAGATACGAAACCTTAATTTAATTGGTGCGTCACTATAGCTGTCCTAGTGACTACTTGAAGTGCAATTTAAATCCATCACAGACTAATATAGCTGGGACAAAATACAAGTTTGGTGTTAGAAAAACCAACACATTGGAGAAATAAGGATATTTCTAAGCCAGTAAACATAATGAAAAGAAATGTCACTATTTCCTTAGGACATTTGGCGAGATGTCAACACTGTCACAGAACAAACTAAAAAAGAGAAAACTTAAATATCGAATAAGAACGAAGCAAAATTTGAAATATTGAAATTTGAGAAAAGTATTACCGAACTGAAGCAAGACGTCGAAAAGGTTTCCAAATAAAATCTATTCAGTTGTGCATGAATATTTTCGTGGTTACAGCAATCGCAAATTTTCATTATATTTTAACTCTTGTTGGTGTAATGTCTTCATGTTGGTGAAAGATAAGGGAGGAAATACCCTCTAGAGTCTTGTGCTCACTTAACATGACGGTTTCTTATTTTTTTTTTCTTTTTATGGAGTCTCTTCCAAAATTCACGCAAATTTTTTCTTTTTCTGTAATGTAACAGGCTTTGTGTTTAACTAAGTCCAATATTTAATTTATTTTAGGCAATGAAGTAATAACTTACAACCCTGTCCTGGACCTTGGATACGACGATCACAGCTTTTTCAGATCTGAGTCAGACCAAGAAGCCGACAGCAGTTTTCTACTTGAAAGTGATTACCTAATTGATGTGAACTCCCCGGAGGATCAGTTAATAACTTCGACATTAAATACCCCTGTACATGCACCTGAAGCTCCACTGTTTTCGTCTCGGAAAAGGAAGTAATATTTGCCCATGTCCTGTATCGATGGGCATTCTAGTCTGGTACAGAAGACTTGTTAAGTGTTACAGAAGTGTTACAAGTGCACAGTGGTATAGAAGTGCATAATGATAATCGGACGTAGCTCTGCAGAAAGTATCCAACCTACATGGCCTTTGAATTGAGAAAATTAGAACTAAACCACCAACGGTGAAAGAGTAGATAGATGTTTATGCAACAGTGCTAAGAATAATACACGTATTTCAAGAAATGCAGTTTTAATGTAATTATGATTCTGCTGAAGTCAGCCATCGTACTTGCTTTATTTGTTGGTAAATGTGAATTATATCTAAGCGAGCTAATTTTTCTAATTCATCAGCTGACTTCTTGACTGCCCTCCTTAGTCTAAAAAGCATGTTTCAAGAACCCAAAAATCTGTGTTTTCATGCGGCGTTTTGCAGATAAAACCAGAAGCAAATCACTCGATCAAAGCATGAAAATACTGGGTTGTTATGAACCAAGAGAATAACTAGGCTTCCCTCGGCCAATTTCTTTAGCACATTTGCCCAATAAGCACCTTATGGAAATTTGCCTTGATTTTTCACATTGAGCATTATAATGAGTTTATATTCTAATTGAGTGATTGTATGTCTAAATGGCACCTACGCAGGAATTTGTTTCAGTTGAGGGAGGGGGGGGGGGGTGTTTTCGGGAAAAATAAAAAAATTGAGGAGCTCTATAAAGTTTAAAAATATTTAGGAATATTCTTAAGATTTTGGGAGGGATAATGGTCCCAAAGGCCCCCTTTGCTTACTTGCTTGCAGTTTTTTCTCTTTTTTGTGTGCAGTTTTAGATGCATCATGTTTTTTTAGGAATAAGGTACTTTGAGTCATTTGTATTATGGGAATAAAATTACAGAAATTTGGATAAGCATTGCATGAATATCATTGACATTTCTCATGCGCATGTTATGAATATTATGATTTTTAGTACCGATTCTTCTTCAAGGACTCGTTTAAAATACTTCAACGCGAGCAAAACCCTCATCTCATAGCCCATGAATTTGCGATAAAAAGCGAATGAAGTATCCGATTAAATACGAAAACGTTTTTACTTGGATGAAGATGATGCTGTATCAATAAATCCTGGGTCAGGATTTTTATTTTTCTGTATTATTTCTGCATAACTAAGTCCAATTTTCATATAAAGGCTTAACTGCCAAACCATGTGCTTTGTGTTTTAAATAAAGTGCTATAACAATAATAGTTTATGAAATATGGACAGGTGAATATTTTAATAAGCTGTAACCCTGAGCGCTATTGTTTAAATTATATCCAATTAAAAAACTTCACGTTTATCAGCGTTGTTTCTGGTTTATACCGTAGACTTTCCAAAAGTACAAATTAATATGCATTTTGTTTCTTTATAGCCTCCAAGTTCAACGTTAAACTTTTTTGCTTAGTTTATTTGCGTGCTGTGAATGGTGAATTTTCAATGTTCTGTTATGGATAAACTGGGGCAAAAATACATTTATAACTGATAAGATTTACTTTTTGGAGACACGATTTGAAGAATCTTTACTTTTTTCTGTAAATGATGATTTACAAAGATGTTAAGTTTGCAATTTCAAGTATTTCAGTCATTTTGCCATAGCACTATGCATTTTATTGCTTTATGTTGTGTGATAATCTGTCATGTCGTCTTTGTGTTTAAGTTCCAGATTCGGAGTTATACAAAGCAAATGGGTGGGCTTTTTGCTATTTAAGAATTCTGAATTCAAAGCTTTTTTAAAATCTAAAATTAAACAAAGAGAGAGAAATTTTAGAATTTAACTAAAGGCAGAAAATTAAGGTGCACATATCTTTGGTGTTCACGCTTTGCTTCGGGGAAACTCGATACCCTAAGCCCTTGATTGCTGAATTAAATAAAAAAAACAAGTTTTTTTTTAACTAAAAGTAAGAAGCGACATTAAAACTTAAAACGAACAGAAATTATTCTGTATATGAAAAGGGTTGTCCTCTCCTCAACGCCTCGCTCTTTACGCTAAAGTTTTTTATTGTTTTAAAAAAAAGAGTTGTGAGAAATACATAAACTTTAGCGTAAAGAGCGAGGCGTTGAGGAGGGGACAGTCCCTTTCATATACAGAATAATTTCTGTTCGTTTTAGGTTTTATTGTCGCTCGTTGCTCTCAGTTAAAAAACTTTTTTTTTTATTTAATTTCTGAACGTTTTTGAATTAATGCAAGTTTTGATTTTGGCTCACCGTACATGAATAATTCAAACTAAATTTGCATATTAATTTTACTTTTTTTGGTTAAATGGCTTTCTCGAAAGTTGTTTAATTTCATTTACGAACCTTTTCATTAGTAATAAATATACGTAACTTACGAATTAAATTTCGTAACGAACTTCTATATTCATATAGAATACGTATATTAGGTATATTAGGTTTTCGTAAGTTACGAAAACCTAATATACCTAGTATATATCCCAGTATATAGATTTTTGAGGTTTTTGTAAGGGCTTTTGACAAGTAGGAAAAAAAAAATCTACGGTTGTAAATGGCGGTTTTCTTGGTTTTGTTTTTTTTTTAGTTACAAATTATTGGAACTATTGATGTAGCAGAGACTTGTAGTGTTTCATTGTTGTCCCTATAGTTTTCTGAGGGAAACTATAGGAAACTCTGAGGGAAAAAATTTGCTCGACTTTGCCCTGGATTTGCTCTCTAGGTATTTAAAAGCGATTATGTGTTGTTTTGATCAATAGAGTTCTGCAAGGGGTTGATACAAATATCAGTTTAAGGCTAAACACCCATATTATTGTTTTTGGCATTTTTTCAAATCTATATAGGAATGTGAGATCCCAATACGACCCCCCCCCCCCTTCTGCACACGTTTTATCAACGATTTTATTCTCATTTTGGTTTGTATTCTTTTTCAAAAATTGTTGACAAGTTTTTTTTAATTATTATCTATAGAAATAAAATGACCATTCACAAATTACTCGCCTTAAAACATAGCAATCAAAATCTGTTGTGACTCAAGTGGTTGAGTATTCAGTATCATACAAACTTCTGATGTAAACATGAAATATTGATTTTCAGAGAGAAATATCAAGCGTCAATGAAATGTCCCTTAGATTAGCTAGATAATACGTGACATACCTAAAATACGGAACAGGTTAAATGAGCTTAAAATGCAACGATAAAAAACTTTTTAAGTGTAAAAAGGATGATTTCATCAGTCTATAAACATGCCTAATCATTCGATAAACACTTCTGTAATCCCGCATGGCCAAAGATAGTGATTAGCCCATGTCATCCTACAAAAGAAGAGTTGAAAAGTATTTCTCCTTAGCCGAGTTCTAAAAGTGCTAGACCCCAAAACTCCCAACCTTCTCCGGTTACCCTCAAGTATAATACAAGCCTGGAAGCCCAATTACTCTTGAGGACCTAGCTTATAAGCCAGAAAGGAATACATGCTTTAAAGTTAGTTTCTAAATATGGCCTTATCTAAATTCAATGATGTTAATTTGTACTCAGACCAAAAGTAGAACACACTTCAAAATTAAAAAAGCAAAGGAAATTTAATTAAGCTGCACCACCCAATTAAAAGCCATTTTTGGCTAGTTGGCGTTTTTGATTCGGGTGAATGCCAATTTTGAATTCGGTTAGATGGTGGTGTCAATGAATTAATTTGGTGCTGTCAAAGGAGTCCATAAATAAAAATTTATCAATTCTTCAATTTCAAATTTATTCCAACTTCATCAGAAGAGCAAAGACGTTATTATATAAAGCTTATTCGAAACTATAGGAAAAATTGGACGTGTTTGGCTGAAATGTTTTCTATTCAGTGGAAAAAGAAGCGAAGATCGTATATTTCCTTGCTAAAAAAGATCTTGACAACGTAGAGGACTCGATTTTCTAACCTCAATCTTGATGCTCTGTTGAAGTTTTCTTTCCATTCTCTTATGAATGTTTTAGCCTTTTTCTTAAGGTTTTGCTGTTGATTAGGCGAGTAATTTATAGGAGAAATCTAGATTCTTTAGATTTAATTTTGAGCAGTGTGCAAGATTTCAAAGTTGGAAATTAAGCATATGTAAAATAGTGCAAATCAAGATATTTCTAAATTGGTTTAATCTTCTTTTTCATTTCTCTTCTTTTTATGACCGTTTGCTTTTGCCTCCCCCCCCCCCAACAAAGATCATTTCGTACAATCCTCATGGTGGTGGTATTTTTCAAAATGGTATGGAGATGTTTATACTGAGGCCGTCCACAAAGAAATTTATGTTTTGGAATAATAAAAGAATAATAAACAAATTATAAATTTTACCACATATTTGAAAGCAGCAGAAGCTATTTTTGAGCCTAGTGTCACTGAAATTGGGGAACTTTTCAGAAGGGCGTGCTGGTTTATTTATTCTATACGCCACGATTTTTGTTAGCCGAATCTCAAATACTCAAATACAAGTCCACGCCGATGTTAAAGCGTTTAAGTCATGTCTTCTTCATATGCGATAACAAGTAGTAAATACTCAGTGCAAAATTTGGACCGTACGGTTATTGTATGAACATATTCTATTTGAACGCAACAAAATTTTCGATTGCGATTCACAGCGTTTGGAGGGACAATGTCATGGAAAAACATAATTTGGATCTTAAAAAAAACTTTTAAAAGTTTACCGCGATCCTTTACGCGAAGATTTACAGTTTATAAACAACTCAGACCTCTTGCGATCACAGTTAACAGTAAGATAAGGGATCCATCACACACAAAGAATCCGAGTCAAGCCTACCCCTCTTGTCATGCAATAATGCTATGAAGTATTTTCAGGGAAGCTTATTCTGGATGAATATAAAAGCACAAGTAAGTAAATTAGCCGTCGTATACTGAATACGAGTTGCTTACTCCTATTAAAGCTTAAAAAACATTACAGTTATTTAGTAAATATATATTTAAGCCATAGGAATACAGTGAAAAAGAAGAAAAAAGAGCAAAACGCGGAATACAAAAGACGTTTGACATATCGACTAGGCACTTACACTTTATTTAAAAGATTATTACAGGGATTCCAATTGAATCACAGGTAAGGGAAGAAACGAAACTGGACTCTTCCAAATCAACTGAAATATAAACATCTAACTTTCGCCACTATAAAAGAAGTCATTCGTAGTGTATACACGCTATATTCATAGTATATACAAAAAGTTTTGAAAATAGTTTTACCGAGAAAAAGAAACAATCTGTCCATATACGCAACTGTTTAAATGCCATGTATACATGTTAGACTAACAAAGAAAATCAAAGGATATTGAAACTGACAAGAAAGGAGACTCGTCCCAAAGAAAAACAAAACACCTCCATTTAACCTTATTTAGTAGAATCAGAGTTATGGTAATAACCTAAGTAAAAATACCAGTTGTTTTTCTTTTTCCTCTTACTTTTTTGTATTGGATCGAAAATAAAAGAATAACTTCTGTGAAAGACCACAATAGTCATATTCACTTACATTTTTTGTTATAAATAGCCTACTATCTTGATTTAACCTAATCTTCACAATTTCATGATCAATACAAAATATTTTAAGAATAAACTTTCTGGAGAATTTCAAGCTGCAAGAAAATAAACTTGGCACTGTTTAAAAATCCAAATTCTATAAATTAAGCTTGTTATATCATACTTTTCGTATTCTGCTGTGTAATGGACACTGCCAGGTTTAATTCTTATTAGAATCCAGATAAAGTGCCATTCCATTCCTTATCTATTTAATGTCACTTTGGGATAAATTTTTAGACTTTTCATTAAACAAGATTTTCCAAACTTTTCACGAGACTAGATTCTTGAACTCCATAAATTATTTGCAACTTTTTTAAAACAAATTTTAAAAATTGCATTTATAGATATCACCTACAAAAAGTCATATAATTTAGCTACCCTGACGTATCCCAAGCTTCCGTATTTGAATAAAGCTACCAACAGCACACCCCAAAACTATGGCATATTTTTCCATAATTTTGACCCTTAACTGCCCTCCAAATGTTAAAAGAATTATTTCAATGTACCTAACTTATAGCAATAAGGATTTTTTTGACGCTACTGAGATGAAACATAGGAAGAACTAAACGTTGATTACAATTAAGGGAAGGTTAACACTCTACATCATTTATTACCAGTCTGTGAATTTATTTTCCCTTAGTTGTGTCTTATTGTAGCATTCTTCAACATTTTTAGGTTAAGACGCCAAAAAAATATTCCCCTTCAAATTATTCTCAATAAAAACAAACAATGTTTTGGCTTATAAGCTCCTCAAAGGCTGATAACAATGTTAATGGAAAAGTCAAGGAAAGACAATTTTAGTATTATTATATTCTTCTTTTTTTCGCCGTTCTAGTGTTTTGACGATTTGGCTAGTAATGTCCAGTGGTAATCTTGATAGGGGCAATTACTTTTGCAATAAATTTGGTATGTATATTTTAGCCGTGTTTTAAAACAATATAAATCAAGTTATAACTGAACTTGCACTAATTAAATGGAAACGGCCAAGTGCTACTACTTATTTTGGCAAAAGTTTTAATTTTATAATGTAGATAGAGATTGAATGTTATAAATGTGACTTAAAAATTGATGTCAGGAAAGATCTTGATCCAAGCTCACTTTTAAGGGTTAGACAATTTCTAATCTACTACGCCAATTTATGTTTTATTCAAAACAGATATCCCAAAACATGAATTATTAATCTTCATTGAAAACCACATTTCAGTAAACAGAGATCATACCTATGGATAGGAGGATGGGAATTCCTCCCTGGATTATTCCAAAGAATCATTTTTCAAAAAAAAACATCCGAAGAATCTGTTTTGGTGTTTAAGCTCTCCTCCTCCTGAACATAAACTGCTACACACACCCCATCCTAGGGTCAGACATCTGTCCATTCCAGACGTCCAAAAACATAACACGTTCCCCGCAGCAAATGACTTAAATATTGTGTTTTGAACAATAAATAAAACTAAAGAAGGAAAATATCCATAAATTTCGATTATTGATACAGTAGGACGGTAACCATAAGTAGTGAATTTAATTCAACGCTGGTTTTCCAGGAAACATATTTTGATATTAGACGGCAGACCTATTACAGATATTTTATTTGGGCTATATTGATATATTACACTATAATATGAATATAGCGTAATATATTACGGTATAATATGAATATAGCTTGATATATTACGCAATAATACATCATCTATTTATATAAGAAAAGTATGGTAGATCTTGTTTACAATTTCTAATAAAACAATAAGATAATCGCTTGTTGCACTTTCGCTATACACTGAAAATCACAGATAACAATAAAATAGGTTAAATAAGCATATAATTAGTTGCTTTATAGACAAATAATATTCTTCAAACAGTAGAAAAAAAAAATTATTTCAGTGTCAGAGGGGAGAAGAATATTACGTAACTACCAGAGAAAAAAGCGTATTTATACGCTATATATTTCTAATTATTTAGTCTTTTATTTTCACGGTAAACTATTCTTAATATTAGTTCCCGATATTTTCACGTAAAAAATTACCCCCAAAAATTCAACTCAACTATTCAATTGGAATGGCTTAGGAAATATATCATTAGAACTACTTAAGAGATAAGTAATTATGACATACAAAATTGGTCAACTTTCAATCAGACATTGCAATCTCTAATGACTTAGACTATATGGCAGTAACGTCAGTAAATAAGCCTTTTAGAAAAGGAAGTATTTAGGCCCTATTTTCATTGAAACTTCTCTAAATAACAATTCTGTCAGTCAAAAAAGCAGTTTTCCCGTTATGTACACGATCTTGCCTTGATTGGCTCGTTTGCTATCCGTTCCTTTGGTAAATCTTTAGTAAAAAAGGCTTTTGAAATATTCTGAGATTAAGTTCTATGCCAGCTTTAGCTCGCATAGTGTATTTTTCTATCTCCCCTTTTTTTTATTCAATGGAGTCGTCAATCAAGGGAAGTGGTTTTGGAATTTTTAATATTATTCATTAGTCTTGCAGTAAATGTTGGTCATTTCTGCGCTCCACGGACCTAAAATAACAAAAAAATTATTTAAAGAATCACAAAACCTTTTCTGTGCTACCCTGTTCATTCATAGAATTTACTGTATCTCGGCTACAGTAAATTCTACCCGTACTCCTCTCTATTATAGTATATCTTGGACTCCTCTCTATCGATCTTCGATATATTTTCATGGTTTCACTCAGTTAGTATAGGTATATTTAAAGAGCCAGCTAGACAAATTACTTTTCAAGACCGCCATATTGTATTAAAACGTCCATATTTCACACTAAGTCTTCAACTAAATTGCCGTCCAGGAAGACTGATTTTCAGGGTTGATTTTTAGTAGATCTTTATTAGTTTTCATTAGTAGATCTATCGCTTTACTCCCTGCAGAGGTTCAATCTCGTCAAATCTGCAGACCTTCGTAAATGAGCCAGATGGTACGTTTTGTTATGTAAAACCATAAATAAATTTGATGGGCTGGTCTCATTTTTCAGATTATATTTAAATTCAGCAAAAAAGGTGCATTTTCTTTTTACGCACTGGATAATAATAGAGTAAAACCATAAGGTACTGAAAATTCACTTAAGTAGCTTTTGGGATACCAGCCCCTGTAGTTCAATGACTGAAATTAAATTTCTAACGTTTAATTTTCATTCCGTAATGAAAATCGTAAGACCGATTTCCAACAAGGAGCATTTTGACGTAAAGAGCAAAAATTCCAGACAAACCCATGTGAAGATCGATCGTGATTGCCCTGAAAGAAAATCGGGTAATTTCAGAGCCTTTCAGCAACTTCTGTGAATATCTAGCCCCGTGCGAAACTAGAATCCAATTTTGAACGCACTTAAAAGTTCATCTATGTCAGGGCAGCAGCATTTTGTAAATGAAAGGGCATTATACTTGGTTCAATTTAATACAGACCCCTTGATATATTAAAGCAAGGCGAAACACTTAAAAAAAGAATCTTCGTCAACTAGAATTGATTGTAAGTTATAAGTTTAGTGACTTAAATTAAAAGAGCGATAAGAAATGATGGTATTTAGCCGATTCTTAATCTGAACTGTGCCTTGAGTATTTCTTAGCTCCCCATAAAAAGTAACCTAAACAAGTTATTTTAAGAATAGATCATCAGTTACTTGATCCTTGTATACACATACCTTCGTAAAAACCGGCAAAAATTTGTATTTTCTCTGCTGAGCAAAAGAAAAATAGTTGGTCAAACACTTTGCCGAAAAAAAAAATGCAAAAGTAGTCAATAAAATCTATAATTGAGATCATCTGATACACTACTTCAGAAAAGCATTTTTCAGAATTATCTGATCAAAGATCCGAATACTCGATTAAGCCTTCTAGCATCCCATATAACGACAAAAGTCAACTTGATGACATAACAAATAAAGTAAATAAATAAAAATCCGTATCACAACCTCAGCGCAATCACACAAGTAACTATTTCAAGATCAACAGTTAATGACTTTCTTTCATATGCTGCGACAAAGATTCTTGGTCATTGGTTATGAAACTGCACCGTGTACATATACGTTTATTATGCACTTTTTGCATATGTGTTGACAATCTTTCTGATCGTGCAGCTTTATAATCACATAGTACACACAAAAATGGACGAATATGCGTGTTAAGATGCCTTTTCAAACACCAATTATCAACTCCCTTCCACGTACAATACGTACAACTATAAAGTTTTTCTTTTAATTTTTTCTTTAACTTAGACTGACTAGGTTCTTTGGTTATACTCGTGGGAGTCATCTGTACACTCTGCAGAGGATCTTCTTCCATCTTAGATGGCGATGGAGTATGCTGAATCTCCTGGGTTTGTGTTGCATTTCGGACTAAAGTCTCAACAGCGTTTTTAAGTTGAGTTTCTTTGACAGAAGCTGAGGAAAATGTGGCTTGCGGAAATACAACTGGTGAATAATGAATAGTGGCACCGGGTTGGGTTTTTGGTTGTACTGCAATCGCTGTGGGTTGGGGCTGACCTGTTATTCCTAAAAACCCATTGGTGTTTTGCAAGCTAGCAAGAGTTACGAGCTGGTACAACTGATTGGTACTAGTAGGACTTCCAGAATTTGTTGCTATTACTTGGAGTGGAGTTTGGAGAAGTTGTAAAGACGGTTGTGATTGCAAATTCAGCAATTCAGGAACCTCTCTTATTGATTGAACTTCACGCTGTTCATTGCGGTACAAAAGAGGTTCTCTTAATTCTCGTACTGGCGGCAAAGTTCGAGCACTCTCTTTTGAAGCTGACATTTCCTCTACTAAACCTAATAATTGATTTCCAGCATGCCCAGCCGTTTGACCACCTAAGACTCGAGCTTTCTTTTCCCCTTCACGAAACGTATCAGAAAAATTTGCATCACGCACGAGCACACTACTGCTCCTCATAATAGCAGGATCTCGGACAATAGCCAAGAAATTGGAATCCCGACTGTCCCTCATAACTAAATGCGAGTTATCTCGCATAATATACACATTTTCACGAGGAGTATTTTCCCTAACCAAATGAACATTTTCTCTAATCACTTGCTGCAAATGTGGATTCTCGCGTATCAGTATATTATCACGAATCGTTTCCCTTGTTGGTCCAGCAGAAGAAACCGTTACATCGCGCACAACCCGGCTATTATCTGCAATTAAAGACTCAGAATTTGTCTCTTCGACAACGCATTTTCTAAGTATTAGCTGCTGCCCTTTATTTTCAAAAGAATTCTCAAATTCTGGTATGTAAATAGTTTCTGTTGGTAGTAAGGTTGGATTTATGTCTTTTGTACTATCTTGCGATGGTTCAGCAGAATTATTTCTTTCATTCACTGTGGATACACTTCTATCTTCTTTAGGGATCGTGGAAATTGGTTTTCTAATACGGTTTACATCGTATTCAACATCTTTATGCATTCTCAAAAAATGTTTCTTACAATGATCAGCTCTATTAAATTCTTTCGAGCATACAAAACATTCAAAAGGTTTAGTGTTTTTGTGAATGCTCTCATGCCGTGTATATAAATCCCTTCTGTCAGTTTGGTATTGACAGTACTGACACGAATACTTCTTTTCTAGCTTTCCAGTATCCTCTAGCGAGTCGATTTTGTTCTTTAACCCAAGAAGATATCTGGTGACATCTTTCAGTACATGATTTTCCCGCCAGATTAGATTATCTGACCCCTGCTCAGAGTGTGCGACAGATATATGCATACGAATACACCTAGCCCAAGCAGAGGTATATGGACACTTTGTGCATTCAAACACTTTAATATTTCCATGAGAGCCAAGCCAATGCTCAGCAATTCTGGCAAGGAATCCTATACTACCACATTCAACACAGCGGAACACTTTGTGAACACTAGAATATGCAGCTATTTTTGATATTGTCCAAGCAAGTGTTTCCTCGTTCTCAACCCATTCAGTAGATAAACGAACGAACGTTCCACACTTATTCTTCTTTTGTTTCTTCTTTTTAACCGAGAGCTCTGCATTATCCGCGTTGTTATCGTCAAGCTGGTTGATTGTTGTTGGTTGATCTCCTTGAGATGGTACTATACTCTGGCCATCTAATACATCCTTACCATAGTCTGAGAGAATAATACTGAAATCATTATTAATGCCGCTAGATGTTGGTTCACTTGGAGCTTCAATTGCAACTATGTTTTCACCATAAAATTTGCGAACAACTTCTTGGAACATATCCTCATATGTATCAATTGGTAACAGAGGCATTGTTCCATCTGTTTTTACCGTTTGAAAGTTGCTTATTTTGGAACCTTGAGTAGGGGCACAACTTGTGGTCACTGTAGTAGACGACACATTGGATGTTTTCACTTGGTCCGTCAGGAGGCTCAGAAATAGAGGATATTGTTGGAGCTAGAAAAGAAAACAGAAGTAAGCATAAGCAATGCAGAGACAAATTAATGGATGCAGACGAATCTGTATGACAGATTTTTCAAGTAATCTGCAAATAAATAGATAGAGAAATCGTCAAAATGCCATATAGGGGCTTCTACAAAACAAAAATGAAATTGTTTCTAGATATATTTTAAAGTGCAGTGTGTTTTCGCAATTGAAGACAGTTTGGAATAATAGAAGGATAAGCCTGGAAACTAAGGTTATAATATTGGGGGTCATGGCAATGACCATGGATAAACTTGGCTTTGAAAAGTGGGCACTACGATACACTGAGGAAGATATGTTAAATATTGTTCAGAGGTATTTTTTTAAGATAATTTCAGGTACTTGTTTGACTGACTGTGTATCAAACAATAAGTTGTACAAAATTGTAATTCGATTCCGCTTTCTAGAGCTATAACAAAAGACAGGTTGAGATGGTTAGTCCACGTTTTATGTTTGAGGGATTACAGATTACAAAATATTGTACTTTTTACTACTCATCTGGGGTCAAAGAATAAGAAGGTCATCCCCAAATGGAGTGGAAAGAGGTTATAAGAAAGCGTTTAGAGGAAATTGGATCTTATTAGAAGGAGTAAAGAGCGAAGCTTTGAATATACTGGGGTGGAGGAGGAACTTGCACAGCTGTGTAAGCTGCAGACAGATTGGTCCTTACATTGAGTTGATAGCAGTGGGAGTAGTAGTTTAAATAAATCTAAGCTACCCTTTTCCACATATATAGAACAAGAAAAAGAAACTCAGTCAGAAAAGTACCAAACCCCAAAGGTAGGCTTTGTTACCATACTAAGCACCAAATTCTGAGGGCGGTGCTTAGTATGGTAACTAAGCACCATTAGTATGGTGAGGCACTTTTTCACGCTATAAATATCCTGCGTATTTGTGAATATAAAAGTAGTGTCAAGTTCAGAAACGGTAAGAAGAAGACGGGAGGACATAGAATACCCTCCTTCTTCTTGGGACTGATCTGAAATATTTACTACCTCACCACCCTTGTAAACCAGAAGAATTTCTCACTAATACGAATACGAATAGGACTAATACGAATGTCATAATTTAGCAAAAAACGACATTGTGACATAATACACAAGACAAAATTATTCCTCTTTAGGAGCTTATGAAATATAAGCTCTTTTTAACTTTTGTGCAATTAACACAAGACAAGAGAACAGCAAAGTGTTGCTAAGAATAATATTGTCCGATCAAGAAGGAACGAAAAAAGATTCGGTAAACCATTTACTCTCAAAGCTCGTACTAAAAAAAAAAAAAAAAATTCGTACTAAAAAGTAAATAAATTCGTACTATTCAAAAACAGGACCAGGGGTTCTATGGGGGATGATACATAATTTTCGTCTAAAAAAATGGCAATAGGCTGAACAGTTGAAGAAAGCTACAGACAAGAACAAACGTTTTCAAATGGCTTGCCATAACACATTTGTAAAAAAAACACACACACAGTTGGAAAATGGGCTTAATATTCCTCCAGCGCCTCAACTTGTAGCTCCTTTTCCCCCCCAATGCATCAAACGATTGTCACTATTATGGTGTGGAGTGGATGCTAACAAAACACTCCACGATTGGAGCATGGATGCTCCAATCGTGGAGTGTTTTAGGCGACGGCGAAACACCACACTCACACAACTCCCCATCCACACAACTTTCCACCAGTCAATACCGTAAAACAATTTCTAGTTTACATCAAAGTCCAAATGTTCGGTTTTTTAGGTTTATTACATAAAAAAACTAATTTTTTTCAACTGAAAGTAAGGAGCAACATTAAAAATTAAAACGAAATTCTGTTCGTTTTAAGTTTTGATGTTGCTCTTTACTTTCAGTCGAAAAAAACTTGTTTTTTTAATTTAATTTCTGATCGTTTTTCAAATAGTGCCTGGAAATCTGGCCCCACCTCCACGGCAAAACCCCTCCCCACGAAAATGTCCTCTAGACAATTTAATCCCGGTGAAAATTTACCCCCAATAACTACTCTTAATCACTCCCAGGGTAAAACTGAGACGGAAAAGAGAAAGCAAGACATCTAAAATGAATTTGGTATAAGAATTCTGGCAAATTCCCCCATGATATAATTTCCTCTGACAAGTTCACTCCCTGGAAACTTCCCTCCCCATGGAAAATTCTCCCGTGGAAAAACTCCCAGAAAAAAATGCCCCCCCCCCACCCGAAAACGTATGCATACATTCCAATAATAAATACTATAAGCAAACAATGGTCAAATTTATAACTTAAAGACCTTTCCCCTGAGGCTGTGGGGGGGGGGTCATGTTATACCCGAAGACATAGTTATATATATTTTGTTCAACTATGTTGAACAAAATGACTAACTCAAAATTTTGATTGGACGATTTTAGGAAAAAAGGGGCGGAGGAGAGAGGCCAAGTTGCCCTACAATTTTTGGGTCACTTAAAAAGGGCACTAAAACTATTAGTTTCCGTTTGAATGAGCCCTCTCCCGATATTCTAGGACCACTGGATCGATACGATCACCCCTGTAAAAAAAAAAAACACGCATCCGTGATCTTTTCTCTGGCAAAAAATACAAAATTCCACACTTTTGCAGATAGAAGCTTGAAACATGTACAATAGGGTTCTCTGATACGCTGAATCTGATGGTGTTATTTTTATTAAGTACACTTGACTTTTAAGGGGCGTTTCCCTCTTTTTTAAAAAATCAAAAAAAAATTCTCAGGCTCGTAACCTTTGATGGGTACGACTAAACTTGATGAAATTTATGTATTTGAAACCAGCTTAAAAAGATGATTCTTTTGATATATCTATTGGTATAAAATTCCGTCTTTTAATGGTAAGTACATATTTAGCAAATGAATTTGCTGGGTTGCGTGCTCTCCACCAGCTGGTATACATCTCGGAGGGTGGCCGGCGTTTACACACCCCCCCCTCTCCCCCCGCGGAAAATAAATCTGCCAAAAAATATTTTTCAATCTCAACCAAACTTGAGCGATAACAACTTATGTCCTAGTTTATCTTTCCGGGCACACAGGATCAAACTGACCTCTGTAAAGGGGAGCGGGTGTCTAAATTAAAGACAAAAGGAATTTGACCCACTCTAAAAGTGTGAACCAGTAGGAGGAGAGGGGGGTAGAGCTTCCACAATGTTTTACAAAGCATTGGCACCGGATTTCTAACTTTAGAGATATATATATATATATATATATATATATATATATATATATATATATATATATATATATATATATATATATATATATATATATATATATATATATATATATATATATATATATATATATATATCCATTCCTGAGCGATTCATTTATGTAGTAGAACGATTTTCAAAGTTTACAAAAAAAGTCTCTTCACATGTTACCATTATTTTAGTCGTTTTTATATTTCCCTTCCTCTTTTGACATTTCCCACTGTCACATAAGGAATCCACGTAGGTTTACGGTCTTTGACTAAGGTTTCCTGGGAAGTTGCACAAGCCGCCGCGAGCTTAGTAATGCGATGATTTTTTGCTTGCGTGCCACCATGCAGCACAATCTATGAAGCTAAGTTTTGCATTAAATTTTCAGGAATTTTCCGGGAATTAATGAAAAAGAAAGAATAAGAGAAAAGCAGATTTTTTTTAATATTAGCCTACCTATTGAGGGATGTAACCAATAACTAATTGAATTTGCAAGTTCACTTAAACCCTTCTTAAAAAGTCTCTCTATAATAAAAAAATAAATAAAATCCTAAGAACTTTTCTAAAAGTTTATCTAATTTTTTTTTTCACAAATAAAGAACGACCTTCAAAACCTATGACGACTAGAAATAAGTTCTATTAAAAATTCTAACTTAACAGCAGCAGAGATTGTTATTAATGAATAAATAAACCCCTAAAACAGACAGAAATTAAAATGAATAAATCAAGTACAACTTGAAACGAAGAGGAATTATTACAAGCAGGAGTAGGGCTACTACTCCCTAAACCTCCTAAAAAGCATAGCATCACTTTCACTTTACTGAAAACAAGATATAGTTGAACACTTTCCCTCGTATAATTTTAACATTGGAAAATCGAAAATCGCTGAGATTACTGGCAACATTATATCGTTACAAGTTAAACAACCAGTTTACTTTCACTAATTCTTTCCGGTGCTAGGCGCCCCCTAAAATCCCCTCCATATTCCCTCTGGATGATTTCGGACGTTCATTAGAAGGCAAATCAAAAGTTACTACTCACCTGTTAAAGTCAGAAAAAATGCTATAGCGTTGCCTATAGAACAGCCATGAGGCTTCAATACATTATTATTTATTTATTTTTTCTCAGAGGCACTTCATATGGAATTGCTTGCCTTCGCATAATCTTCGGAGAGGGCTCATTAAATTGCAAATTAAAAGCTCCAGTGCCCTTTTTAAGCGTCAAAACTGATTGGAGGGCAACCAGCTCCCCCTCCTTGCCCTTTTATTTGCCCCATCTTCTTAACAATGGTCAAAATTTTGTATTTGTCATTTTGTTAAAACTAGTCAAACGGTCTAATAGCTATGCCTCCAGGGACACCATGATCCCACAGCCCCGGGGCAAGAATTGTAAATTATGCAATTTATCCATTGTTCACATACAGGATTTATCATTAGGAAAAGGGGATGATTCTGGGTACATCCAAAAACGCCAATGGTATTAAGGTGAAACTTTGAAAGATTTTGAGAGGTATCTTAAACTAACTCAAAGGCACTATATAATACCGACGATATTAAGTTTAAACTTTCCGGACATGTTGAGGGGGGTGTTTTAAAGAGGTTGGAGGGCTGCCAGTTTCCTCCCACGCCCTCTTCAGCTGCTTTCTCTCGAAAAACATTCCATCAAAATTTTGAAATAGCCGTGTTGTTCAAAATAGTCTTAAGGTCAAATAACTATGCCTGCACGGATGGCATAATACTCCTCAGCCTTGGAGAGGAATGACAACCACAATCAAAACATATTATGTGCATGCTAGTTATCAAAAGTATGTATCAGCAATATCTAAGGAACGGTTGAGGGTATCAAGTTGGAATTTATACATTGAGCCTTTAGATGGATATATAATCGATTCTAAGGAAGTGCCGGGGGGGGGGCGAGTGGAGGTAGAGATTAGTATATAATTCCTCTTGAATTCAGAGAATATTTCTGGTCTAGGCTGTTATCACAAAAATAACAAGTAACATTAAACCCCAACATTAGCAGAATTTATTCCATATGGGAGGGGAGCTGCCCCTTCCTCCTTCCTTACCTCCTCCCAATGTCTTAGAAACTTCGGAGGATGTTCATTCGATCGGAAATTTATATATATATATATATATATATATATATATATATATATATATATATATATATATATATATATATATATATATATATATATATATATAATCCCTTTTTTAAATCAAAAGTGATTGGAGGACGAAAAACACCTATACTAGAACTGATTCTGATATCTGATCCTTTTTGATATCTCGAAAGTGATCGCACCTCCGTGATCTTTCTTTGGTAAAAAAATAGACAATTCAAAACATTTGCAGATGAGAGCTTTCAACCTCTACACTAGGGTTCTTTTATTGTTTCATTGTTAGGGCGGGGGCAGGTGCCTCAGAAGGGTGCATTTCAATGCCAGAACATCCTAACTCTCATTGAGTCTTCAGGTAAATACAGAATCAGTTCTAAGAAAGGGGGGGAGGTAGAAACTCATGTTTAATTCCTCTTTATTTCGGGGAATATTTTGATCTACTCTATTATTATGAAAGTAGAGAGGATAGTTATGTGTTATATAATACACACTCGAGAAGGGAAGTGTGGTGAATGCTAATAACAAAATTGTGAAAACTACAACAAAGAATTATGGAAGGGGGGCCGCCAAGAGCGCATTATAATAAACAAGGCCGTATCCAGGGGGGGGGGGGGGGGGTTTACCCGGTTTGAACCCCCCCCCCCCCGAAATTTTTGACCGACTTGAAAATAAGTAAAACCTAGGTAAAACTCAGTAAAATTAGTCGAAAACTGAGTCAAAAATTATTAACCCCCCCCCCCCCAAAAAAAAGTCAAAAATTGGTAAAGCCCACCCTGAACAAAAATCCTGGATACGGCTCTGATAAATAAATATGTAACCTAAACGAACCTAACCCAACCAGAATATCAACTAAATATTTAATTAAAATATAGCTATAATGTAGTTTCCCACTGAGCCGAAGCTAATTGTCTGGTATAAACACCGTGAAAACCGGGTATTGTCTCATGTTCGCGATACTAAGTTTTCGAGTGTGTATTATATAACACAATTAGAATTTACTGCAAAATCAAGTAAACACTAGCTTCCAACCTGGTCTTGAAAAAGAAAAACTTACCGAATAATTTAAAAATACGAATGTTGGTAATTTTAAAACACTTCTGTCTCTGTGTAAAATTCTAAGGTAAAAGGTAAAATGTAAGGTAAAAGGTAAAATTCTACTTTAGCTACTTCCGGCTATCTTAGAAAGGGGTTATGTTAGGAAAATGAAACTTTCAATGATGGGTCTACAGGCTAAAGCACGTCCTGGGAATGCATTTTGAAGTACCTACCTCCTCTCCTTCTCCCTCCAGAGGGTCCTGAAAATTGCTTACATGACAGGTCTATAGGCCTATCTATTGAAATTTTGACGAAACAACCTTTTACCTTAATTTTTCAGTTATCAGTTTCTTTTCCTCTGGCTTTAGTTCAGAAAATACAATTCCTATTATTTGAGTAGAATTTTAAGCCATATCAAGGTTTTTTTTTATCTTCAAAATTTAGGAAATGTATTCGCATATCTAAAACCTTAGTGAAAACCTTAAAACCATATCGGTAAATATTTACCAAATCATATTATTGAGTAACAACTAAAGTGAATTCGATGCCTTTTTTATGCTGATTACGAATATAATAATCATTTCTATCGGAAATTTCTACATTAGGGGGAGGGTGGACAAATTTTATTTCTGATGTAAATGGGAGGTTAGTTTAAACTTAACCCCCACCCCCCTAATGTAGAAATATATACCCTGAATTGGCATATATAAGGGGGGGGGCTAAAATTCATTTCCGATAGAAATGATTATTAGGTTATATTCGTAATCAGCATAAAAAAAGGCATCGAATGGTATATTCACTTTAGTTGTTACTCAATAATATGATATGGTAAATATTTACCACCATATCTTTAAAACCTTGCAATTATATAGTGTTGAATGTGGAGCAAATGGTAGCCTACTAATCTTTTGTTATTATAGTTTTTCTGGCAAAATAGCTTTTTCTAAGACCTTTGACCCTCGGAAAATAATAGCATGCTTATTAATTTATGTTATATAGACCGCATTTAGCTGAAATAAACCTGACAGCCAGCCTAGTTTCATTAAACTATCCCCACAGAGTGTGGCCTAACCTATCTGCCCTACCCAAACACTTCTAAGTGTTTAATCCTATCTATACATTGTCTTAATGTTTATTAATGAAAACAACAGCCCAGTCCCCTCGTAAAACCAACCCTGAGGATAAAATACCGCAGGCCTAAACTTGAATTCGGCCAAGAATTGCAAATTTTTTAAAAACACCAACCACCCAATTCCGCCATTAAAAAGGAGGAGAACACTTCACCTGCTGATCAAAACTTTCCGTCATTGTGTCCACAATTCTGAGTCTTTTCAAATCAATTACATATCAAATAAATCCTTAGAAAATGGGCTTTCAAATGATACACGTCACAACTATTTTGGTCACAAATTAGAGCAAAAATTCTTCAAATATTTTGACAAATTTCAATCACCTCACCACCTTTTCACATAGAACACCCGTTTGTGTGGGGAACTAAGCAATCCGCCTTGCGCGCCCACTGTCTCTCTCCCATCTGCATGACGTAGACAATGCTATTTAGGCTCCGCCCTTCCAAATCGTATAAAATGCATGATAACAGTTTTCTAGTTGTGGATCAAATAAATTAATACAAACTGAATTAATTTAGTAGGAAATTACCTTATAATTATAATCTGCAAAACAGTTTGTTTTTTAAGATGAAAATGTAATCTTTACACACTCAGCCCCGCGTTCAATAAGCTTATAAAAATCGATTATAGTTTTTGACCCGTTAAATAGCCTAGGCAATTGTGATTACTGAATTGCAATCAAAAGCACTTATTGACAACTATTGCAATTAATTATTTGTCTTTTGTGCTTTAGAGATTAATAAGCTGCAATTCGATCTTTTACAGATAAAACTTTTTTGGTATACTTATCTATCAGTGTAAGATAACATTATTGTTGGTTAGTTTAAAAGGCTCTTTGGGTTTGCAACTATTGCAAGATTCTTCTGATTTTCGTCTGCAAAAAATACATTTTGATGGTCAAACCGCGTTCAGTTGAATACAGCAATTGTGCTTATTCAATGTGTTATTGCAAATAATTGTATTAAGCTCTATTGAACACAGGGCAAGTCGGAGCCACTGGCAGATCCAGGGGGTGGGGGACCCCTTCATGGGCGTAGGAAGAGGGGGGGGGCCGCTGCCCCCCTAGACCTTCAAAATTACATTAGATATGGCTGAAAAAGCAGATGGTTGGAAAAACAGTTGATAAAAGACCCTCCATCACACTATCGACTGCCCCCCCTAGACAATATGCTGCCTACGCCCATGGACCCTTTTCTAGATTTTTTCTGGTCCCCTCACTCCCATTTTTTCTGTTTATCACTTTTTTTTAATAGATTTGCAAATTTAGTCAATTAGTGTCGTCCTTGCCACATTGCCACCCTAAGATTTTGCTTATTGGCTCCCTTATCACATTGCCCCCTCCCCCAAGATTTTGATCTAAACCCACCCCAAGCCGTAGCAGTGGAAAAGTGCAACCACTCAATAACTAGCATGATTTTGTGCAAATTTCCCAAAAAAATGGAATGAGCTGCCTGTTTTGTAATTTTTAACGACCCCCCCCCCCAGAAAAGACAAATTCTTGCGCAACAGCCTACATCATGATAACAGGGGATATTCTTATTTCTTACATAAAATGAGCATTAAAAGACAATATCAGAGATATTCCGGCCATGTGCACTTGGCTTAATTTTGGAGTGCATGAACCGAAAAAACATTGACAATAGGTCAGTTATGACGAGAATATAAGAAATTGCAGTAAAAAGCGTAAGAAGTTCAATATTTCCAGAGAAGGGGTCAACAAGCCATCTACGCCCGCTCCCCTATATGCTCTAAACCGTCCATTTGAGTTTAAATCTCCTTCAAATCAGGATTTTATGTAAATAACAAAAAACAAAATAAACAGTCAAGAAAAATGCGTCAATTTGTTTTGAAAACTAATTATAGATTCGGCCATATCAGATATACCCCCATCTACACAAAAGGAGCAATAGTTTTGATACGGTAACTGCCACAACTATTTGCAATCCCTACACTAGCCAATAATACACAAATAATTATTTTTTTAATAAATACCAACATACCTCTCCTAGTTTTGAGTAGTGACTTTTGCTTGGTTCCCAAATATAAATCTTCCATAAATTTATCCAACAAGTTATGCTCAGTTGAATTTGATTGAGATCACTCATTGCCATTCCGTTACAACTAGAAGCTTGCCCCATTTGTGAGGGGTACAGGCCAATCCCTGCATCACATTGATGGCTTTTTTCCTACATTGTGGGATCACATAAAAGGTTGAGTGTAGCGCCAAATTTTATAAGAAGGACAAATACAAGGGCACGTAGGGCTGGGCTAGCGTTGATAGCATTTGGCACAACCTGTCAAAAAAGGATTAATAAAAATATACAGCTACTGCAAATGCAAGTGCTTCTTATGCTGATCCCAAATATGTAAAATCCATTAACTGATATAGAATCTATTCTAACTTTATAATATGGTAGTATTTAGATAAGCTAATAACATAATATTCATTATATATAAAAAGCGAGGAATTGAGGAGGAGACAGTCCCCTCTATACGGAATAATTTCTGTTCGTTTTAAGTTCTAATTTAGCTCCTTACTTTCAGTGGAAAAAACCGGTACTGGTGCATCAGATGGTCACTTCTAAAAAGTCAAGTTTGGTTAATGCTAATTAAATAAAATATGATGAAAATATAATATTTTATAAACAAATTTGGGGTATATATTTGCACATTAGGGGGTGGGGGAGCGTAAAGCATTACATATATTAAGTACGTAACCTAACCTAGGTACCTCCCCCCCCCCTAACCCCCCAAAAACAACAGTTTAAAAATTCGCAAAGGCAATGAAAACTTCTACTCTTTGCATTCCGTTTCTGAATAGCGGTCTCTTGCAGTTAACCCGCAAGAGACCCGTCTGGCAGGTTTTTCGTGACTGGTTTCCTTGCATAGTATATAAAAGTGGCCATCTAATGCACCAGTACTCTTTTTTTAAACGCGGTATTTAACTTTTGGTTACTATGGGTTGTGGTTCGCTCTTTACTAGGCTGCAGCTACCGCTGCAACCATGATTGATATATAAATACAATAACATATTTTCTTCTGATTTAAAGACCACTTTTACTATTTAATTTTTACATATTCCAACTAGGAATATGTTCCAACATATTCCAACCTATATTTGTTCACTTGCCCGACTGAGCATAACGGCCATACCACCCTTCTGATTGTTGCATTGCTTGACGATCAGCTGTAGATAAATTAGGAGTTACAGCCGTTTGGTTGGGCTTGTTTTTAAATTAAATATAAAAGACAGGTTTTTTGGTACTGGTGCATTATGTGGTCACTTCTATATACTGCTAAAGAAGTCAAACAGGAGAGACCGATACCCGACCCGGTACTAAAACAGTTGTTAGAGTGGAATTGAGTGAAACGGGTGATCTAATATGAATGTTAAAATTACAATTTGGGATTTGCTAAAGACAGCAAAAGAGGGAGTTGAATTTTTATGGGATAAGGGGTTATTGCCCAAGAAAAAAAAGAGTACGAAAATGGACACACCATGACTTTATACTTGTATAGGAAGCTTATTGGACAATATTGGAGGTCTTGTAAATTGCATTTTATATATGGTATGCTTTACCCCCCCCCCCACCCCCTAATGTGTAAATTTATAGCTCAAATTTGTTTATAAACTATTATATATTCATCCTATCTTATTTTATTTCATTAACATTAACCAAACTTTGCCCCCCCCCCCAGGATTTTGACGAAACTACCCCACAGCGTACAATTGGAACAGCATAGTCGAAAACCTTGTACAGAGAAATTACAGTCCCCCACCCTGAACAACAATAAAATCACTTTTTTTCATTTGGTAGCACTGATCTACCTCCTTTTTTTCTCCAGGGCTAGCGGTTTACTAGAAAATCCACTTTTGTGCCTTTTCTCAGGGGGTGGGTCTAGCGAGCTACAAAAACTTCGTAGACATATGTTTAATAGCTCACATAAAAACTATTTCTCATATCTACGTTTTCTTTATAAATTCCACCACCTGCAAGTGCCAAATGACACTAAAAATGGCACTATTTATGGCATGTCTCAAGTGGAAAAGCTAGGGGCTAGTGGGCTGCCAAAACTTCTTAGAGTTATTTTTAATGGCTGATTTGAAAGCTATTGCACATATCTACTTGATTTTAACCAGTTTTGCCATCCGTAAATGCCAAATAGCATAAAAAACGGCACTTCTGGTGCCATGTCTCAAGTGGTGCCATGTCGCTAGTGGGTTACCAGTGCTTTTTAGAGTGACGTTTAATGGCTCATTTGAAAGCTATTGTTGATCTCTGCGTGATGTTTATCAATTTTACCATCCGTAAGTGTGATATAGCAGTAAAAGCAATTCTTTTAATGTCACTTCCTAAGTAAAAAAAACTTGGAAGCATAAAATGAAATCATCATTGTAACAATTATGGTCCAAAACCCGTAACTGGAGATTTGCAAGAACACCTCTCGTAAGCTACGCAATTAAGGTATAAAAAATAATATATCAAATAACATTATAGAGTAGTGGTTCTGTTGGGAAAGCATTCGACTTCGAAATAGAATATACTGCGTTCGATTCCTGCTTGGGTGTTTTTTTCTTTTCAATTATGGTCTTCCTTCTATACAATCGTTTTCAGATAATTTCACTGTTTTTGTAAATATGATGCACTCTTTTTTTAAGCATGTCCCAGGAAGGTATTTGGTCAAGCATTTTGATTCAAAAGGGAATAGAGGTAATCCAATTCATGGTTTGTAATGACATTCTGAGCAGATCTCTAAATCCATACCCCAACGAATGGCGTAATTTTTTAAAACCCTGTGGAGGGGGGGGGGGGTCAAAGCTGAAGCCAGTTTTCCCAAATCAAATAAAAATGACAGAGACAACTGAAAAACCAGCCGTATAGTCAAGGAGGCACACTTGTGCCTCTATAAAGAGGCGACCCACCACAATGTTAAGCGATTTCAGGTCCTAGAGATCGCAGAGAGACGGCGGTAATCGCATTTTGTAGCCCAAGCTCAAACTAAGAAACTTGCAAAATTTCATCCTCCTCCGACTTTATCTTCATGGGGTAAACTGGGCCGGAATTTTGGACCCTCCCACCACAGCCCCCTTTAACGTTGTCCGATAGGGCTGAAATTTAGAGGTTAAGCTTTCCTAGGGCCCGGGAGCTTATCCTCGAAATTTCAGCTCAATCCGATCACTCCTTCTGTTTTCAAAAAACCAAATATAGCCACTTAACATTCATTTCTTTTTTTTTTCTTAGCCACGCCTACAGGCCACAGTTGGCAACGGATCCGGTTGAATGAGGACTCATTCGAAGCAGAATTCGACCTGTTAGGGTCTTTTGATATTTTCAGACCGAAAAAATTACCCCCCGAATTTACATTTTCGAAAAACCTTCTTTTCCCATATTAGCCCATGTTAATTTTTCCGACCACAAACCCCCTTTAACGTTGTTTGATCGGACTGAAATTTAAACCATGATCTTTCCTGGGGCCTGGGAGCTTATCCTCGAAATTTCAGCTCAATCTGATCACTCCTTCCCTGTTTTCCAAAAACCAAATATCAAGTTTTTTGGGAATTTGCTTGCGTCGAAAATAGGTTCCATATACTAAACAACAATTACTATTGTGTCTGTATAGTCTTGCGGTTATACTCCAGACTTTCAGGCGGAAAACCCGGGTTCGATTCACCATCAGAGCAATTTTTTTAATACTGAATTCAAACTTTAAAAAGAAACCCAGTTTCTTTTTTAAATTATTTGAAAAAATTACGTTTTCTAAAGAGTTAAAGAGGCTGAGTTACAAGGAGCAATAATAAGTAATTAACTGTACAAAAACGTGCAGAAATTATTTGAAAAAAACTACGTTTTCTAAAGAGTTAAAGAGGCTGAGTTACAAGGTCGAACCTTAAAACGTACAGGGATTAGGAGGCATAGTTGGGGGGCTGCCGCCCCCAAACCCCCGCTTTCGCAGCCTTTAAATAAAAAAAAGTTTTTTAAACTGAAAGTAAGGAGCGACATTAAATCTTAAAACGAACAGAAATTATTCCGTATATGAAAGAGGCTGTGCCCTCCTCAACGCCTCGCTCTTTACGCTAAAGTTTGACTTTCTCACAACTCTTTTTTTAAACAATAAAAACTTTAGCGTAAAGAGCGAGGCGTTGAGGAGGGCACAGCCTCTTTCATATACGGAATAATTTCTGTTCGTTTTAAGATTTAATGTCGCTCCTTACTTTCAGTTTAAAAAACTTTTTTATTTAAAGGCTGCGAAAGCGGGAGTTTGGGGCGGCAGCCCCCAACTATGCCTCCTAATCCCTGTACGTTTTAAGGTTCGACCTTGTAACTCAGCCTCTTTAACTCTTTAGAAAACGTAGTTTTTTTCAAATAATAATAACAAAGGCAAAGATGTACTAAAGAAAATTGACCTGTTTCAGTGGATGCTTGAATTATGCAGGCTCATCTGTGGATGCTCCTTTTTGAAAAAAACTAAATTTCATCTGGGAGGGGGGGCAAACTGGGGTCTGGAGGAAAACTGAGGTCTGGGAGGAGACGTTTCCCCCTCTGCCCCATAGCAAATTATGCCCCTGACCCGAACCCCATGCCACTAAGTGACTGAAGAAGTTTGGGCATGTGGTTCTGGAACCACTCAAAGTTGTAAAGAAGAATTACTTGTTGTTATATTTACTTTTTCAAACTATTTACTTGAAAGTTTCCACCGTAATATTCTCTCCATACGTAAGATTGTGCATGCAAAGAGGAAGAGACAAATGAAAACAGTTCTGTAGGATAATTCAGGTAATTCTTCCCAAAATGTTTGAAATGAAAACAAGTTTAGTTTGTAATACCATTTATCGAACCTACACAAGAAATGATCTTTTATTTTAGAAAGAAACTGTGAAAAATTTGCCTTAGTTTAGAAAGAGGGAGGAAACACCTAATAAAAGTGAAAGAATTTAAATTAAAGTCAAACCATTAGATTTGGCGTATTAGAGAACTCTACTGTAGATGTTTCAAGCCCTTATCTGGAAAAGTGTTGAATTTTGTATCATTTGCCAAAAGAAAAATCACAGATGGGTCTTGTTTTATTGTTTTTACCCAGAGGCAATCGTATCGAACCAACGGCTCTAGAACATCAGGAGAGGGCTCATTTGAACGAAAATTAGAAATTCCGGTGTCTCTTTTATTTGACCCCCCCCAAAAAAAGTCAGACGGTTACTAGCCCCCCTCCCACGTCCCTTTTCTTTCCAAAAATTGTTCGATCAAAAGTTTGAGATAGCCGCTTTTTAGTATAATTGAAAAGTTCTAAAACTAACCTTTAGATTTAACATGATCCACGCATCCCCTGAGGATAGGTCTTGGGATTGCAAGTTTGCTAAGGACAATAAGGACAATGTATGAACTATGAAAACCAGTTTCATAGCCACAAAGACAAATAACAGATGACAGAATGATTTGGACTTATATAACTTGGGCTATATATTTGCACATTAGCGGGACGGGTGGCAAGATTAGGTTACTTTACCCCCACATCCCCCTAATGTGCAAATATATAGCCCAAATTATATTATTATATAAACTAAAGTATTATATTTTCATCATATGTGGGCATATTTCATTAGGATTAACATAACTTTACTTTTTGGGCGTGTTAGTAGAAAGGCCTTATTGACTCCGACGCGAACCATGTGGTTTATGGTTTCCTCACTGAGAATGAAAAAACAGAATTTTTCTCACTTGAAAAAACAGGAATTTTCTCACTTTGATGGATGTTTTCTTGGACGGTTATGTGTGTTGGTCAATTTATTTGATGTTTTTCTCGGATGTCAACAGTAATTCATGTCAGTTTTATGGTTTTTGTCAGTGAGAATGGAAAAACAGGAACTTTCTCACTTTGATGGATGTCAACAGCAATTTATGTCTGTTTTATGGTTTTTGTCGGTGAGAATGAAAAAACAGGAATTTTCTCACATTAATGAATATCAACAGCAATTTATGTCTGTTTTATGGTTTTTGTCAGTGAGAATGAAAAAAACAAAGAAACAATTCTCCAGGAATAGATCCAAGTCATTAATACTTTGCCCCGGAAACAATTCTAAAACTTCGCCTAGAAACAATTCTCCAGGAATAGACCCAAGTCATTAATGTCTTCGCCCCGGAAACAATTCTACTGGTCGAACTCCAAAAGATATTAATAAACATTGCCATGGAAACAATTCTCCAAGAAACATCTTAGAGATGAATAGATTAACACGGGAATCAGGTTTCTTAGTAATTTCAAATGTGACATCGCAGAGATGCCAAAAACAAAATGAACACGCTGAAATTACGGTTAGGGGTTATTTGGGCGAAATCGTTTTAGACATTTTAGGGAATTATTTCGGCGAGAAAAGTTAGACATTTTAAAAGATGATTTTAAAGATGATTTTAGAAGAGGATTTGAGGGTGAAACTCTGTGGTCGTTATACTACACAAGTTCCATTTGAACAGTGTTGTGAGGACCTCTACCCCAACCCCAAAGGGTCCTCATACCCCACCCCAACCCCGAAGGGTCCTCCGTCCTCAAAGGTCCACCGGGCTCCCAAAGGACCACCCGGACCTCAAGGGCCCCCAGACCCCCAAAGGCCCTCCCCTGGCCACCAAAGAGTCCCCTCCCCATTTTGTTAATACTTTTTTGTGCACTTTATTATATCTTTTCAGAACAAGTTCCTTTCATAATGTCATTCCTTAACCCTTTTTTACAAGTTGAAGTCACAATCCTTTCACCACAATTTTACTTTATAGCTTTTTGGATACCCCAACATCAAGCAATACTTTTCAAAGACATTTCAGAACAAGTTCCTTTCTTTATGTTCATTCTAAACCCATTTTCCAACTTGAAGTACTTATCTTTTTCACCCACCACTTTACTTTACAGCTTTTTCGGATACCTCAACACCAAGAAATACCTTTCAAAAGACATTTCAGAGCAAGTTCTTTTCTTTATGTCCCTTCTAAACCCATTTTCCAACTTGAAATACCCATCCTTTTCACCCAAAACTTTACTTTACAGCTTGTTGGATACCTCAACACCAAGAAATACCTTTCAAAGGGCATTTCAGAGCAAGTTCCTTTCTTAATGTCCATTCTAAACCCATTTTTCAACTTGAAGCATCCATCCTTTTCACCCACAACTATACTTTACAGCTTTTTGGATACCTCAACACCAAGAAATACTATTCAAAATACATTTCAGAGCAAGTTCTTTTCTTAATGTCCCTTCTAAAACCATTTTACAAGTTGAAATACCCATCCTTTTCACTCACAACTTTACTTTACAACTTTTTGGATACCTCGACACCAAGAAATACTTTTCAAAGACCATTTCAGAGCAAGTTACTTTCTTAATGTCCCTCCTAAACCCATTTTCCAAGTTGAAGTACTTATCCTTTTCACCCAAAACTATACTTTACATCTTTTTGGATACCTCAACACCAAGAAATACTTTTCAAAGACCATTTCAGAGCAAATTACTTTCTTAATGTTCCTCCTAAACCCCTTTTACAAGTTGAAGTACATATCTTTTTCACTCACAACTATACTTTACAGCTTTTAGGAGACATCAAAACCAATAAATAAATTACAAATAACATTTCAGAGCAATTTAATTTCTAAATGTACCTAATAAACCAATTTTACAACTTAATGACTTATCTTTTTTACACACAACTTTACGTTAAATCTTTTAGGATACCTCAATACCAAGAAATTATTGTCAAATACCATTTCAGAGGCAAGCTACTGTCTTAATTCCAATCCTAAGCCCATTTTCAAATTTGAAATACTTATCTTTTTCACCCAAAACTATAGTATACAGCTATGGCGATCCCTCAACACCCAGAACTGCTCGTAAAAGACCATTTCAGTGCAAAATACTTTCTTAATGTCCCTCCTAAACCCACTTTACAAGTTGAAGTACTTATATTTTTCAATCTAAACTGTTCTTTACTTCTTTTTGGATACCTCAACTCCAAGAAATACTTTTCAAATACCATTTCAGAGCACGTTACTTTCTTAATGTCCCTCCTAAACACATTTTACAATTTGAAGAACTTATCTGTTTAAACCAAAAATATAATTTACAGCCTTTACTATACATCAACACCAAGAAATACTTTTCATAGACCATTTCAGGTCAAATTACTTTCTTAATGTACGTTCTAAACACAATCTACAACTTGAAGTTCTTATCCTTTTCATCCAAGACTATATTGTATAGCTTTTAGGATACCTCAACACCAAGAAATACTTTTCAAAGACCATTTCAGAACAAGTTACTTTCTTAATATCTCTACTAAAAACATTTTAGAAGTTGAAGTAATTATCTTTTTCACCCAAAACTATACTTTACAGCTTTTATGATACCTCAACACCAAGAAATAATTTTGAAAGAATATTTCGGATGAAGTTAATTTCTTAATGGCCCTCATAAACAAAAGTTCCAAGTTGTACTACATATGCATTTCACCAAAAACTTTCCTTAACATCTTGTAGTATGCAAAAACACAAGAAAATAAATTCCAAATGCAATATCATAGAAGTATTCTGTATTTATGTCCCCTTATAAACCAAGATAACAGGATCAAGTCATTATATCATTAACAAAAAACTAAATTTTACAGCTTTTAGGATACCTCGACACCAAGAAATACTTTTCAAAGACTATTTCAGAGCAAGTTAATTTCTTAATGTCCCGCCTAAACCCATTTTACAAGTTGAAGTACTTATCTTTTTGACCCAAAACTATACTTTACAGATTTTAGGATACCTCAACACCATGCAATACTTTTCAAAGACCATTTCAGAGCAAGTTACTTTCTTAATGTCCTTCCTAAACCCATTTTACAAGTTGAAGTACTTATCTTTTTCACCCATATCTTTACTCTACAGCTTTTTGGATACCTCAACACCAAATATACTTTTCAAAGACCATTTCAGAGCAAGTTACTTTCTTAATGTTCCCTCCTAAACCCATTTTCCAAGTTGAAGTACCTATCTTTTTCACCCACAACTTTACTTTACAGCCTTTAGGATACCTCAACACCAAGAAATACTCTTCAAAGACCATTTCAGAGCAAGTTACTTTCTTACTGTCACTTCAAAACACATTTTACAAGGAGAATTTCATTACATTTTCACCAACACATATACTATGATTATTTTTTGTTAAATAAACAACAAGAAATAATATCAAAATAAATTTACAGTTATAGATACATTCTAATTGTCACTCCTAAACAAAAAATTCAACTTGAATTCCATATCTATTTAACCAAAAACACTACTTTACAGCTTTTATGATTCCTCGAAAGCAAGAAATACTTTTCAAAGACAACTTAAGCATAAGTTACTTTCTTAGTGTCCCTCATATACCCATTTTAAGAGTTGAAATACTTTTATTTTTCACCCAAAACTAAACTTTACAGGTTTTGGGGTACCTCAACACCAAGAAATAAATTCCAAAGACCATTTCAGAGCAAGTTACTTTCTTAATGATCCTTCTCAAACCATTCTACATGTTGATTTAATTAACATATTCATTAACTACTTTACGATACTGCATTTAGGATACCACAACACCAGGAAATTACTCTCTAATACATTTCTAGTATAAGTAGCAGTATCAATGTCCCTCTTAAACCCCTGTTGAAGTACTTATCTTTTTCTCCAACAACTTAACAATTCAGATTTTAGTTTCCCTATACAAATAGCAATACATTTCATTTTAATAGTAAGTACGGTTTACAATCTTTTTGTCCATCTTCTACCATTGATGAGTTCCTTATCTTTTTCACACCCAACATAACGAAAAAGCTTTTATCGACAAAAAACACCAAGCCCAACGAATCTATGACAGTTTATGAGCAAGTTACATTCTTAATGTCCCTCCTAAACTCATCTTCGGACATTTAGTACTATCTATTTCACCCAAAACTTTAATATACAGACTTGTGTATAAATCAACACCAAGACAAACACGAATAAGTCCAATTATTTGCACTATAATTTATTATTGTCCCTCATCATAAAATTTTCAAACTTTAATAAATAACCTTTTTCACACAAAACTTTACTTTACAGCTTTTAGTATACATCAAAACCAAGAAATACTTTTCAAAGACCATTTCAGATTAAGTTTATTTCTTAATTTCAATCCTAAAACAATTTTACAAGTTGAATTAATTATCAATTTCAAAAACCAATACACATCAGATCTTTTTGGAGAACTCAACACCAAGATTTTCTGTCATATTAACATTACGTTGAACTTTACAGTCTTAAAGTTCCTCATAAGACCATTTTACAAGGTGGATCACTATCTTTACCAACATATATAGTTTACATCTATTTGATTTACTAAACTAATAGCTTTAATTACAATTTAAAAAGTCCGTGCAAGTTACATTCGTAATTTCAATCCTAAACACTTTTTCAAACTTAAAGTACTTATCTTTTACACCCAAAACTATACTTTACAGCTTTTAGTATACCTCAACAACAATAAATACTTTTAAAAGTACTTTTAAGACCAAGCCATTTTCTGTATGTCCCTACAACGCCTGTATCCCATCTTAAAGTAATTATCTTTTTCATTAACATCATTACTATACTGCTTATAGGGGGCCTCAACACCAAGAAATACTTTCCAAAGACCTGGTTAGTACACGTTACATACATTATGTCCCTTCTCAACCAATGTGGAAGTACGTATCTTTATCTAACGACAGTTCACGTCAAAGCTTTTTGTATAACGCTACCCTAAGAAATGCTTTCCGAGTACCATTTCAGTGCACGTTACTTTCTTAATGTCCCTCCTAAACCCATTTTACAATTTGAAGCACTTATCTATTTCATCCAAAACTATACTTTACAGCTTTTTGGATGCCTCAACACCAAGAAATACTTTTCAAATACCATTTATGAGAAAGTTACTTTCTTAATGTCCCTAATAAACTCATTTTACAAGTTGAAGTACTTATCTTTTTCACCCAAAACTATACTTTATATCTTTGAAGATACCTGAACACCAAGAATTAATTTTCTACGGACATGACTGTTATTGTTCTTTTATTAATGTAACTCATACGCCCATAGAAAATCTTGAATTAATGACCATATTAAAATACAATTTTAGGAAAAAGATAAAAGTATAAAACTACACAAAGACATACTCTTCAAATACCATGAATGAGTACATCACTATATTAATTTCATTACTAAACCAAATTTATAACAAGAATTACTTATCTTTTTCACCCAAAACTTTACTTTACAGCTCTTAGGATTCCTCAATACCTAGACATACTTTTCAAAGACCATTTATGGGCAAGTTAAAGTCTTTATGTCCCTTCTACGCCCATGTTACAACTTTAAGTGCATTTCTTTTTAACCAACATCGTTACTTTTAAGATATTTGGATATATAAAAAAAAATACTTCCTTTTAAAAGCCCATTTCATAAAACGTTACTTTCTTTTTGTCAATAAGAAGCACTTTTCTAAAGTTGAAGTTCTTGTCCTTCTCACCACTAAACTACTTCACATCTTTTATGATGCCCCAACACCAAGAAATACCTTTTATAGACCAGATCAGAGTACGTTACTTTCTTAATGTCCCTCCTATACCCATTTTACAAGTTGAAGTACTTATCTTTTTCACCCACAACAATTCTATAGTTCTTGTTGGATACCTCAACATCAAGATATTCCTTCATAGGACCATTTCAGAACTAAATGTTTTATCATCGTCCCTCCTAAGCTTATTTTACAAGATGAAGTACATATCCTTTTCAAAAAAAACAATAGTTTAAAGCTTTTAGGATACCTCAAAAAAAAGAAATACTTTTCAAAGACCAGTTCAAACCAATTTACTATCTTAATGTCCCTCCTAAAGCAAATTTCAAACTTGAAGTTCCCATCCCTTACATCTAAGACTATACTATGCAGCTTTTAGCAAACATCAAAACCAATGAAATACGCTTCACAGACCGTTTCAGACCAATTCACATTCATATTGTCCCCTCATAAACCCATTTTACAAATTGAAGTACATATCTTCTACACCAGAAACTACACTACAAAGCTTTTGAGATAACCCAACACCAAGAAATACTCTTCAATGACCATTTCAGTGCAAGTTACTTTCTTAATATTCCACCTAATACCAATTTACAACTAGAATTCCTTATCATTTTCACCAACATTGACAATAGACTGCTTTTTGGATACATTAAGACTTATCAATACTTTCCAATTACATTTTCAGTACAATTTACTTTATTAATGCCCCACCTAAGCACATTTTTCAAGTTAAATTACTTATCTTCTTAACCCACAAAAAAAATTTAAAGCTATTACGAAACAGGACTACCAAGAAATAATTTTCAAACACCAATTAAGATCAAGTTACTTTCTTAATGTCACTCCTAAACCATTTTACAAGTTGAAGTACTTATCTTTTTCACCCAAAACTATACTTTACAGCTTTTAGGATACCTCAACACCAACAAAAGACCATGTCAGAGCACGTTACATTCTTATTGTCCCTCCTAAACCCATTTTACAATTTGAAACACTTATCTTTTTCCCCCATCACTATACTTTTCAGCTTTGTGAATACATCAAAGCCAAGAAATACTTTTCAAAGACATTTTCATAGTAATTTACTCTCTTAATATTCCCTCCTAAACCCATTTTCCAACTTGAAGCACTTATCTTTATTTCCAACAACTATACTTTACAGATTTTAGGATACCTCAACACCAAGAAATACATAGCTTAGGCTAGATTAAATTAGGTTAGGTTATCTTAGGTATACTTTACGTAGTTTAGGTTAGGTGAAAGACAGGCAAAAAGTTAGGTGAATGGTTAGGTTAGGTTAAACTAGATTAAGTTAGATTCGGTTAAGTTAGGTTAGGTTAGGTTAGCCTACGTACGCGCGCGTACGTAGGCTAACCTAGCCTAACCTAACTAACCTAACCTAACTTAATCTAGTCTATCTAACCTAACCATTCACCTAACTTTTTGCCTGTCTTTCACCTAACCTAACCTAAGTGAAGCGTACGTAGGATAACCTAACCTAATTTAATCTAGCCTAACCAAAGTATTTCTTGGTGTTGAGGTATCCTAAAATCTGTAAAGTATAGTTGTTGGAAATAAAGATAAGTACTTCAAGTTGGAAAATGGGTATAGGAGGGAATATTAAGAGAATAAATTACTATGAAATGGACTTTGAAAAGTATTTCTTGGCGTTGGTATCCCCAAAGCTGTAAAGTATAGTTTTGGGTGAAAAGATAAGTACTTCAACTTGTAAAATGGGTTTAGGAGGGACATTAAGAAAGTAACTTGCTCTGAATTGGTCTTTGAAAAGTATTTCTTGGTGGTGAGGTATCCTAAAAG